>NC_084790.1:56895964-57195964 GCF_028858725.1 Colius striatus | reverse complement strand
AGGAGCATTTTAATTATCCTTCTCCTCCCCCATCATCAAAATATTTTTAAGATGACTTGACTGTGTAAACTGTGTGATAGCCAGTTGTTACAGAACAATGGCCACTGTATTCCCGAAGGAGAGAGATGGTATTCTGAGGGATCAAAATCTTCAGAGGTGCACAAAAGGGGAATAGTTATTCCCCAGTTTAATCACTTGTGACATAAACTGGGCAGGTAAAAACTTTGCCTAAAGAATTTGACTGCAAAATGCACAAATTCTGGGAGAGTCCTCTCATGTTCAGAGGAAAAACCTACCTTTTAGAAAAATTGGTACCAACTATGAGCACAATATGGCTCTCAAAAAATGGATGGCGAAAAACAAATGTCAAATACTCCTGTTAAATAGATTTTTTTATTCATTAAGGCAACTGTACCACTTTGTCTTCAAACATTTGAGCAGCTTCCTGAAAACTGGTGTGTCTTAGGGCTAGAATGAGCAATCTAGGAAGTCAGACTACCAAATACTAGAGTAATAATTTTTTTACCTTGGTTTAGCAACACTTTTACGTAGAGGTCAGAAAATGGTTTGTAGTTGAAAATGCAGAGAAGGCACTCAGATTTGTTTTCTATCTGTAAAACATTTGGCTGCCTCCTGCAGGCTTGATCATAGGGTCAGATTGGTCTGTAATATAATGATATCCACTATCATTTGAATGTACACTGGACTGAGTGAATGAAAAATTACCCTGTTATTGTCTCACTTCCCCTTCCAGAGAAATGTTTTAGTTGTTTTATTGTTTTGGGGTTTTTCCTGTGTGTTTGTTGTTTGGGTGATTTTTTTCTCTAAAAAGGCAGCAAAATACTGCTTTATGCTGTACTCATAGAACCATGGCATGGTAGGCGTTGGAAGGGACCTTTAGAGATCATCTAGTCCAACTCCCCTGCAGCAGCAGGTCCACCTAGAGCAGGTTACACAGGAACACATCCAGGTGCACCTTGAGGACCTCCAGAGAAGGAGACTCCACACTCTCCCTGGGCAGCCTGTGCCAGGGCGCCCTCACCATAACAGTAGAAGACTTTTTTCTTATGTTTAAATATAACTTTTTGTGTTCCGGCTTCATTCCATTACCCCTTGTCCTGCTGCTAGGTACAACAGAAAAAAGGGATGCCTCAACCTCCTGCCAGACACTATTATAATACAAATATTATATTATACTTGAAAATATTAATGAGATTCCCCCCTCAGTCTCCTCTTCTCCAGAGTAAACAGCCCCAGTTCCTGAGCTTTACCTCATAAGGAAGATGTTCCAGTCTCCTGATCATCTTGGTGGCGCTGCGCTAGACTCTCTCCAGAAGTTCTCTCTCCCTCTTGAGCTGGAGAGTCCAAAACTGAACACAGGACTCCAGATGAGGCCTCAACAGGGCAAAGTAGGGGAGGAGCAGAACCTCCCTCGGCCTGCTGGCCACACTCTTCTTGATGCATCCCAGGATGCCATTGGCCTTCTTGGCCATGAGGGCTCATTGCTGGCTCATGGTTAGTTTATTATCAACCAGCACTCCCAGGTCTCTGCAGAGCTGCTCTTCAGCAGGTCAATCCCCAGCCTGTCCTGGTGCATGAGGTTGTTCCTCCTCAGATGCAGGACTCTGCACTTGTCCTTGTTGAACTTCATGAGGTTTCTCTCTGCCCAACTCTCAAGCCTGTCGAGATCCCGCTGAATGGCAGCACAGCCTTCTGGGGAATCAGCCAGTCCTCCCAGTTTGGTGTCATCAGCCAACTTGCTGAGGGCACACTCTGTCCCCTCATCCAGGTGGTTGATGAAGATGTCGAACAAGACTGGCCCCAGAACCCATCCCTTTGGAACTCCACTGGCCACAGGCCTCCAGCTTGATTCTGTGCCACTGATCACCACCCTCTGGGCTCTGTCATTCAGCCAGCTCTTGATCCACCTCACTGTCCACTCATCCAAGCCACACTGAGCTTTCTGATGAGGATGTTGTGGGAGACAGTGTCAAAATCCTTGCTGAAGTCAAGGTATTTTTTGCTTGCCTAGGTCTTATGCTATTGATTATACACTCATCCTGGAAGTTTATGGGAACATTTCTGACATTAAGTCTTGAATAAGGAATTAAACAAGTGTCTTTCCACAAATACTCTCACAAATAGCACTGCTGTTCTCTTTCTTTATGGCTAGTTCTTGGAATTTGACTTGGAATGCAAATAAAAAAGAACTCATAAATTATATTTTTTTTCCTTTAAGATGAAATTAATAGCCATAGGCTATTGTTCAAAAATAAAGTTTGTTTGCATTTCATACTTATAAATATTAAAAAATATTTTTAAACTTAGTGTTTTAGTGCATTTAGGGCCTACAACTCTTTGCTTTTGTAACAACTTTGCACACTTGTGACAAAACCTTACATAATGCAATTTAGTTTCGACTGGTGTAACAGACATTGAAGGGAAACACTGCCTCCAACAGAATCTACTGTAAGATAGACCTAATAAAAAGCTGATTGATTTATTCTGTACTTTATCCTACAGGTTCCTAAATCATAGAGCAAAGTTTACACTGTTCTAAGGATAACAGTTTCCTTCACAAAATCAAAGCAGTATCTTTTCTAAATTAAAACATTGATATAGTCTCACAAGCTTCCAGAATAGGATCATATGAAAGGGTTTTGATATATTATGTTATAGCTGTTAAAAATAAAATTTTTGACCCAGCAATGCTAACAAGTTTTCACTGAGGATAAGTATGCAACACCATCCTCAGGTAAAAGCGTGATTTTAGGTCTTTCGGCTCAATAGACTGCTTTCTCTCCATATGCACGTCAGAGAAAAATAGGATTAAAAAAATGCCAAAACCCCCCAAACCCCTTGCTCAGGAATATCAATATGGTTTCTGCAGTCAATTAAAGATAAATAGTGCTATGTTATATACTCTAAGACATTTGCCTCACGTAGTCCCCAAAAGACAAAACTTTTCAAACAAATTTCTTTTGGGACTGAGACAACAAAGCCAATTAAAGCTATAGTGAAATGTCAGTCTGGAAGACCATACATGTTTGCTGGAAAAGCATGCTTTTAAAAAGACTTCATGAAGACTGTTTATCTTATCAGGGGTGTGCCATAGAAAATCCCATGGGAGGAAAAATAACGTTTTATTTTTCACTCTAGACATGCTTACTAGGGAACTTTGATGTCTCACCAATGGAAAGGTGAAGTGCAGGCAGCATTCATAGCTATTCTGAGAAAGATAAACTTGCCACAACAGCACATCTGAAGTGAAACAAAGCCTCTTTAAGGTGATGGATGCTTTCTACTGATCTCATGTTTATTAGATATATATTAATTCTCTGTATCAAACACACAGCTTTTAGACTTGGTTCAGAAGAATTGTTGACAACATGAAAAATACTTCCACGGGCTTTTTAGACAGCTGAGCAATTACCCAAGATTAGTAATTACTAAACAAAAACTCCACAGTTTCTCAGTGGATTTTATAGGTTTACGTGAGATTCAGCTATGTTATTTCAGAATGCACTTCACCCATCTTAACAAACCAGTTCTCTTCTTCAAAGGAAAATGAAGAGAAACATTTTTGAAACTTCAAACTCTCAAATATTTTGATAGTACCTCCAGCATTTTACCACTCCCTTAAAAAGACAGAGCTCATTTTAACAAGATAGTCCATATTACTGCAATTTTTATCATCCTGTTTCATTTTAAAGGATAATGGTAGTGTGATTTCCAAAAGCAGAGGATGCTACTCTGTCTTCAGTGTCCTAGTACAAGGTTTCTGGCCTACTAACGGATCCAAGAACTCCTGTATAGTTCTTCATCCTCTTGTAGCATTAGTGGAGACACAAAGAGCCATGCAGCATTGAGATCAATACTTGATCTGGCAGCTGTCAGGGAGATTTCAAAGAGTTTTAATTGCTCTTTTGAAAGTACAGCAAAAGTTCACATCTATGCTTGGCAGAATCTTGAAAACACCATGGCTTTCAGATGTGAGAGTTTGAGTTTTTTCTCTTTTTTTCTCCTTCAATAGTTTGGTTGTGAACCAGAAGACATCCATTTACTAGCTGGTTCCTATTACTGGTAGGAAACAGACATTTTAAAACAGACAGACTGTTGCTTATTGTCTCTGAATTACATATCTTACATAGTGGGATGTCTTTCAAAGACAAAACTTCAGCAGTACAGAAATAGGAATGGACTGGGTATTGTTCATTGCCTGTGATTTCCCAAATTGTCCTGAAATTGTTTATCATGCCTAGAAGCAAACTAAGTGACAGAAGAGCCAAAATGACAGAAAATGACAGAGAATAAACAATTTATATTTGCTCTTTTTCTTTGTTTGCTTGTTTTTACTTTTTCCTTCATACATTTAAAACAGCCATACCTTTGTTAAGTGCTTTCAGATAACCTGCCCTACACTACTGAATATTTTGAGTTCTGCAAATCAGGAAAAAAAAAAAAATCAAGGAAACCAAAGAGAATAAAGAACCCAGCTCTGTAAAATGGTAGAAGAGGACATCGAGATCTCCTTTTACTGGACAAAGATTTTGCAAGATCAAGGTCGACAAAGTCAAGAGGAAGCTGGAAGAAACATGTCAACTATACTGAATGGGAATATTTTCCTAAGGAGCACTGAACCTTCTCCATTGTCTAAAGAGTACAGTTGCAGTTCAATTGCAACTTACTGGATTCTTTTTTAGGAGAATCAAATTCCATGGTCTGTCTTATGTAGGAAGTCAGAGTAATTTAGTGTCTTTTGGCTATGAAGTCCTATCAACACAATTAAGGAATCTAAGTAAAATTTAATTCTTTGAAGCTTTTATGCTTCCAAAATAAAACCCAAGATGTTTGTGTTCCTGGATATAAGAAACTCAACACCTGGACATTGTTGTTTCCTTTCTACAATCTCCTTTTGTAATCTGTACTCTTTCTCCACTTCCAAACAAGAGACATGCAGGAATAAAAGCTTCTAATCATAGTTTTCGTTTCACCACTTCAAGTAGTAGACTTTTTTTTTTCCCTGCCAACTTGATTCCCTTTTAAACAAACTTTTTAATCATAATATGATAAATCTATCACTGATATAATTATTCTTTATCTAGTATTACAGCTGTGAGTGGGTGACAGCTACAGCCTGTATTTTCCTTGAAGTAATTTCAACATAACTCTAGGGGTTATTTGAGAAGGTATGTTAAGAATATTTTTTAATCTCTTTTATAGTGAAAAAAATTTATGTGCATCTTGGCCTACTGCCTAAAATCTCAGTTGGAAAAGAAAAGGCTGTATATATTTTGCATTCATTACATTCAGAGGGAGTACACATCCTGATGTTTAACTTCCATGCCAAGCAATAAACACTGAAAAACTTTCAAGAACCACAGTTTTACTCCAGGGAGTTTGTTCTGTTCCCTAGATTCAAATTATTTAAAATAAAGTCGTAAAACCTATTTTGAATTCACAGCTGATGTTCTATTTAATATTATACTGAGAAATATTTTTTGTGTTAAATCTTTTTTTTTTTTCCAAACTATGTCCAGCAGTCATAAGATGGGGAAAACATTGAAAAACTAAAAATGTTAAGTCAGCACAGCATTGTCATTTGAGAGCTTGCCTCTGCTTTCCTTCAAGCTATCTGCAATACCCTGGTTAATCTCAGAAGTTGAACTGAAAAGCCTCTTTCTTGGTAACCACACATTTCTTAACTCTATTTGATAAATCATGATGTCCAAAGCAAAATATACATCTGTTTTTTTAATTTTGAGGTATACAGATATCTACTGTACTAAGAAGTAATGGAGCTAACTGTAAAGCACAAATTGCCACTTTTAATTTCTTGCATTTTTACCTTTTCTCCACATTTGATGTTGACCAAGGCTGGACAAGACAGATCCATGGAAGGATGGTCTGGAAGAGCAGAACCTTACTTAACTTTTACTATCTCTAAATGAACCAATCCAACATAGGCTGACTGCTGCATGTACTAGTTCTACTCCCTCAGAATGAGTAAAGTGTATTTTAAACAGGGAGCCTGTATTATACTTGGCAAACATTGGTTTCTTTGATTACAGAATTTGAGGCTTTACTGGTTGTAGGAATATAGACATGGAAAGACAGGACACTTTTAGATGATGTTTAAGTATCAACATCTCTTTCAGTATCTGTAAGCTGGAAATGCATGTTCATTAAACTGTCAGTGTTCAGGTCAATGCACACCCTTTATTCGTATTCTTTCTTCATTGTAGAGGGATAAAAATTGCCTTATATGAGTAAAGAAATCATCTTGCTTCTTTATGATCCTGTAGCAATTAAAAGAAAAATCTGTCTCCTAATCTTCTGCAGAAAATCACGGGCCAGGGGAGTCTCAAAGCCAGAAGACTTTCCAAGTAGCAGTTTGTTCCCGCTTTTTTTCTCAGGTGCTACCAATGTAAATGACTAGATGTAGTTCTCAATTGCACCATTAGGCACAAAAGTAATAATATTTGGTAAAAGCAATGAGAATTTATTAAGGATTAGGGTGTGCATACAAAAGAAAAATAAGACATGCCTTCTATCATGTTGTTTCCTGTAAAATGTTTCACTACTGCTCTCTAAATCCCTCAAAATTATAGGGTAAAATTGTCAAGACTTTATATTTTTAAAGCACCTCCGCTGACGAAATTTTGGCTCAGTCACTAAGCTATTGGAATTGGGTACCCTTAATGCAAGATGCTTTTTTCATTTTTTTTTTTAAACATATATAGATTGTGCTTATAAAAGCAGATTCAACGAAAATGAAAGGTATGAAGCACAAAGCTGAAATGTATGCTTATGCGTATCTTCCAGTATTGAATGTATCAGTGCAAGACAGCAATAGAGCCTGGAATTTAAAATCACAACTAGACAAGAAGGATGAGAACATTCAATGAGAAAGAAAACTCACACAGAAAAGTTGAGGACACTTTATATTCCAAGATAAAACAGCTTAACAGAATCAAGTATTACTGTTTACAAAAGGAAAAATGTTTTAAAAAGGTATTTTCAAAATTTGGATTTAAGGCTGAATAAGAACAATGTTTTTGGAAAGGCCAAACTTGGCAGTCAAGACAATTTACCACAACATATATTTATCAGAAGGTATTTTATTGCCAACAAATACAAAATTGTGTCTGTCATTCCCTGATGTCTCATTTTAAAGATAAAAGCTTTTCCTTCACCACTTGTAAAGACCTACAAACATAGCACTGCAAAAAAATTAAAATCTAAAAAGAAATATTATGAAAATAAATTAAGAAAAAGAAAAGGTGATGAGGAGGAAAGCCCAACCCACCAAGGAGAAAATGTATTAGAAGCAACAGAATAGTTATGAAGTGGAATCGAAGTATCATATTACGCTTTCCTTCCAACAGAAGTCTGAGGTTTTACACACAAAATAAAATAGCAGCAAAGAAAAAGGATAAGTACAAGTGCATTTCTTGTCCAACTGGAACTTGTTTTTATTAGCCAAAACAGTAGTACTCATCAGAATCCATTTTGGGATGCTTGTGCACAGGCTGTGAGTCTTCCATAACAGAAGAATCACTAAACTGGTCCATATCTGAAGGGGTTTGGTGACCGGGGACATCATCCACTAAAGTGTCCAAATAACTCCCTACTGATATTCCATCCAGTCCATCACTACAGTCTTGCAAACTGTTACAGCTGCCGTGGAGTGACGTCTCCTGACTTTCCAGCAAACTGCACAGGCTGCCACTCAAACTGCTACCTCTGCTGGCAATGGCCTTCTCTTCAATCATCCACTTGATTGATTCAATACTTTCATTGATGATGAGTAGCTGGCGCATAAGCTTCACATCGGTGGCTCGGAGATTAAACTAAAAGGTGAAAGTGATTAAAAAAAATTACTTTTTTTCTTCAAAATCAAACTCTAAACAGCAAGCTGGAATGAATAGGCTAAAAGAAGAGACAAAAAAAAATTCCACTTTTTCACATCTTGGACAAGTATCTCTAGACAATAAAAACAAGAAGAGAACTAAAAATACTACACCAATTCTTTCTATAATGTTCAAATGGGAACCTGATGAGGCTACAGCTACACAAGCAGTCCATTAAAAGCAATGATGTCAATGACGACACATGTACATATGCTAGTACAATGTTATTTGGAAGATAAATATAGCTGCTATGACAACTTTTGGAGGTACTTTCTCGTTATTCAAAGAAGTAGATGCAAATTGATTTCCATTCACCATTATTCTAAGCTACTTAGCAGATCCAGACATGTAAGCATTCATCCCAAATTAACCTCATTATGGCTACTTGGGTAACCTAAAATTTTCTGATGTGCACTGTTTGGAAAAAGGCTTGCGGACTTTTATTCACACTACACTTGAGTTTAGGTCTGAAGCTGCTGTAGAAAGGTTCGGGAATTCAGACACTGAACTTATTGAAACTGTAAATTTCAAATTGTTTGAACCCATATTAGATGAAGCTGATGAGTTCACAGTCTATCACTTCTTTTAACATAAAAAGCAACAATTCGCAAAAAATCAAAGAATCACAAGCGTTGGAAGGGACCTTAAGAGATCATCTAGTCCAATCTCCTGCCAGAGCAGGACCAGCTAGAGTAGGCCACACAGGAACTTGTCCAGGTGAGTTTTGAATGTCTCCAGGGAAACATAGACTCATAGAATAGTAGTGGTTGGAAGGGACCTTTAGAGATCATCTAGTCCAATGACCCTGTAGGTCCACCTAGATCAGGTTGCACAAGAATGTGTTCAAGCAGGTCTTGAAGACCTCCAAGGAAGCAGACTGCACACTCTCCCTGGGCAGCCTGTGCCAGGGTTCCCTTACCTGAACAGTAAAACTTTTTTTTCTTATGTTTAACGGAACTTTTTGGTTTTCCAGCTTCATCCCATTACCCCTTGTCCTGTTACTTGATACAATGGAAAAAAGAGCTGTCCCAGCCTCATGACACCCACCATTTAGATATTTGTAAATATTAGTAAGATCTTCCCTCAGTCTCCTGTTGTCTAGACTAAACAGCCCCAATTTCCACAGCCTTTCCTCATATGAAAGATGTTCCAGTCCCCTAATCATCTTGGTGGCCCTGTGCTGGACTCTCTCCAGCACTTTCCTGTCCCTCTTGAGCTTAGGAGCCCAGAACTAGACACAGGACTCCAGATGAGGCCTTACTAGGGCAGAGCAGAAGGGGATCAGAACCTCCCTTGACCTGCTGGCCACACTCTTCTTGATGCATTCCAGGAACTCACCTGGTATAGTTTTTAAAAAATTTAACATATTTTTATTCTGTTAGATACTGAAGATGACTGTACTGGCTCTGGCTGAGATGCTTCATAGAAGCCAGTATGGTGTTCTGCTCTATATATGCATTGATGGTGTACCAGTGCTTCAGCTGTTGCTGAGCAGTGATTGCACGGCCTCAAGGTTTTTTCTGCTTTTCACTCTGCATTCTCAGCAAGCAGGCTGGGTCTGGAAAATTGCTTGGAGAGGACAGAGCTCCAACAGTTGACTGGAACTGACCAAAGGGATATTCCCTGTCCTAAAATGTTGTACTCAGTAGTCAAACACAATGTTTGGACTTTCCAGTGCATCTGTTGTTTAGTGACTGGCTAGGCATAGGTCTACTGCTGGGAGATAGTGAGTGACCGACTTTGCAAAACTTGGGGTTTTTTTCTTTCTTTTCTTATTAGACTGTCTTTGTTACAACCCATGAGTTTTTCTCAATTTTGCTCTTCCAGTTCTCTGACCCATCTCACTGGAGGGGAAGAGGGATGTGAGTGTGCAGTTGGTGGGTGCTTAGTTACTGGCCAGGGTCACTCTGACACAAAACCATTTCAAGGTTTCCTAGTAACAGACTGTCTACGTAACTCTCATCTGTATTCCCAGCCTCCTTCCTCACTCTCCAGAATTACTTCTGAATCGTTCTCAATCCAGTATCATGGGATTTAACACAGTTAACCTGGTACTGTGCAAAACAGCTTACTATTCACAGTTTTAATAATACTGCCTATCTATCATTGTTTCATATGTGAGGTTCTGAAAACACATTGACCATTTTGTAGCCTTCCTGCTCAAGCCAGTTCTTCTATCCATAAATCACTATAAACCATTTGCTCAGCAACTAGGCTGTCATGAAAACAGTAAATTACCCAACTTCTCAAATGCAACCACAGACTTCAGCAACTTGTGGAATACAAGCAAGCCTGGAGACAGCAAATTTCCCAAAAGGCTGATTAAGGAAATGTTTAACAGAGCTAGTAGCAATGAACTAGTCTAATGAAACAGTTCCTTTTAGATAAAGAAGACATCTCATATATTTCACAATCTGCTCAGGGAAATAATTTTTTCCTCTAAGTACACCCACAGCTTCAGCACTTCTCTGGAACAGCCCTACTGGGACTAATCCTTAGCATTTCTGCATACTTGATTCCTCGTCCTCCAAGCTAACATGTCACCCCAAGTCTCATATCAAGAGTGTGCCAACATGAAAAAAGCAAACATGAAAAGGTAGTCCACTAAATGTCACCTTTCATATGGTTTACTTCATCGTCTGTTTGACGACACAAATATGTCACTATGCCACTTCTTGCCTCTTACCCGCTTTATCTCAGACACAATCACATTAGTTCTGACTCACTTATGTAGCTGCAACCCACGAACAAGTCAGTTCTAAGATGGTTTGACTAAGGGGACTAAACACAATAAAATCTCACGGCTTGAAAGCTCCATTCATTATGCACAGTAACAGGTGTATTTCAGGAATAATCTAAACAGAGTGTATCATAGCTAGCACAGGTATTTCAGAACAGTTTCGATAGCTTCTTCTTGAGTTCAAGGTTGGGTACAGCACTGCTACAGGGAAGGGGTGTCTTAAGGACGTATCACTCCTGGGAGAAACAAACTGACAAGAGATCAGAAAAGAAATTTTAATTACAGGCTAGCTTCTCTATCTTTTTGCTTATTTTATATAATCACAATAGCAAAGGTCCCCAGGAATGACTGTAGGTGTTAAATAGCTAGTCATGGCAGAAGAAAACAATGAAACTGAAGTGGCAGCATCTTTCAAGCCATGCAAGCTGGTAGCGTAGGTGGAGAGAACAAGCCAGTATTCAGAAAAAAACAGATCTTCAGTCTGGAAGGAATAACTGCCCTAAAGCCCTATCTTTGCCTTGCTCTCATAGTGGTTGTTCTAACTATAACAGGTTTAGGCAAGCTCTGGAGCTTCTTTTCAAACAAGCAATGTCATGGGCATAGACAGAAACTGAAGATTTCATGATTTCTTCCTTTCTGAACAGCTGGGAGTTCAGTTACTGCAATGAATGATGCCTAAAAATCTACTGTGAGGGTTTTAACAATTCTGGAGTCTTCAAAAGAGAAGAGTATAAATAATGCCTTTTGCAAAAGAAGACAGAAAGTAAGACCACTTTTGTAACCCGCCACAACATTTTTATTGTGTCTTATTGTGCAAGTGTAGCCTGAGAAAGGTGAGTGTAATTTGTTCAATTTGCAGGAGTAAACTAGATCAGGAAATTGCAACTACAAATCAACGATGGATTGCATATATTTAGCATTTGTATACATAATTTTTTCTTATGTCCTCTCTCATTGCTTGAAGATTACCACAGGCCTAAAAAAATGAGGAAAGAAATGGGAAATTGCTCCAACAATACACTATAACACAAGTCCCTGCTGAAAGAAAACAGACAACCAAAAAATGCATTGACCAAAATTTAATTGACCCAAATCAGTGTGAAATAAATAGCAATCAGACATACATGGCATAGTGATGAACACTAGAGCATTACCTCAACTCACTGACAGTCTCATGTCTGCCAGACTTTGGTCACCAGTGCTATTGCTTATGTATGTGAAGAAAATGAAGAAATGAGAGAGCTCATGAGCAGTGTCAGGATGGGTTAGCTTGAATTACTATAGTGCTTGATTAATCCAAGCTAGCTGACTTTGCAGTGGAGTGGATGTGGAACATCCCCACAAACAACCGCAGTTCTACCTGTGTGTACATGATTCTTTCCAGCTAAGGACAGAAAAACTCTGTTCCTATGCTCTGACACATAAAAGCTCCCCGGCTCTTTGACGGTGATGATTGGTTTCGCATTCAGAAATCAGCCTAGGTATTCTATTTCATCTTGATCCTGAAATACCGTTGCCCTAAGTGGCTTAATTACATGAAGAAGCCAACGCAAACATCCATAACCAGTGGGACAGTTCTGAAGTAGGCAAAAGATTTGAACTCAAAAGTATTAAAGTAGGATGTTGTTCATGCCTATTAATTAACCTGCATGATTAAACAGCAGGCATCTGTTGTTTGTCTGTCAGTTATGAGTTTTTGGAAAAAAAACCCCTAACATCACAGGTGCTAAGAAGGTATTATAAAATCATTCTGAGCTTGCTACCCTTCACACAGCACGCTTTAAGCTTTGTGGTGGCTGCTTAATAAACAGAGCCTCTGTGTGTGCCAATGCTTATCCCCATTATAAACATGACAGTTCAATTAAATAATGCTCACATTCATTTATTCTGAATTCTAGACTTTGAATAGGTTGCTTAATGGCCTTTGATCTTGTTATATATATTTTTTCACAGAATTGGTTGATAAGATTTTACTGATGAGTTTTATATCTTTTTATGTCTGCTTACTGAATTTGTATTTTCATTAAGATTCAAAATAATTCAACATTGACAATCAATGTTTATTTTACTTTTTAGACTCTTGCCTTTCTCTGTGGTAACTGATTTTCTTAAGTTACTTTAAGAATGCCTACTCAGTGTTTGTAATAACAAAAGCACCACCAGGAGAAAGTGGAATAACTTTTGTGAAGAGACTTCCCAGAATTCAAAACAAATTATTGTTTCAGCATTGATTGTTAAGATGGTTTTTTTGGATGTGTTGTTTTTTGGGGGTTTTTTTGTTACATCTCAAATGAATTCCTGCAATTTATTATTCCATGGAAAATTGAAGTAATCTTCCTTTAAAAAAAAAAAATGGAGGTAGGCATTGCTGGCTAACCATAAAGCTATTTATCCAAAGTCACACAGGAAGTAGAAGCTGAATGGGAAAGTGGAAAGCTGTCTGACACACCCCATTAAATGGAAGACAGCAGTAGTGTTAATACCCCTAAACTGTAGTAGTCACAGACACTTGTTTGACTGGAAAGATTCTGGTGGTTTGAAATTCTGTTTGTAAAATGGGTGATAGAGATGGGTACAGCAATGTTTAACACCAGATGGAACTGTCTCTGCTGCACATTTTATGTAAGCTCTTCATGTACTCATTCCCTCATACAAGGCTGCTCACACCCTCAAGCAGCTTTCAGTAGGTTACTGCTTCCATCCAACTTCCATTGCATGTGGAATATCTATCCAAAAGTATACCGTTTTAAAACACAGATTCCATACTAGCCAATCCTAAGTCAGTGTTTGAGTCCTGCTTGAGACCCTGTGCAGAGCAGAGCTTCTGAGCTGAGTCAGGTCAGGTCCCTGAATCCATTAACTTAACAGGTTTAAGATTTTGTGTCTTGTAGTCATTTGTTTCACTTCTGCTCTTGCTAAAAATTTGTCAAGAAATACCTTGTTGTTCAGGCTCACTCATTTTCTTTCGTTCTACTAGTGGGCTCTTTATAACACACAACATAAAGGCGTTGAGGGAAAAATGAAACTACTGTCTTTAATTTTAAAGAGAGTATCTTTTCCTCAGACCATGTTTGAAGGTTACTGTTAATACTCCGCAGAATTCTGTAGTTCAGAAGAGGCAGCAGCAGCAGCGTGTGACCCTAGGAATCCAAAAGAAAGTAATCTGCAGAAAGGAGCTAGAGTTGCAGTCAGCTTCGACACATTAAAAAGATATATTAAACAGAATTTTTAGCTTTGTCATTTTTGGGGTCGACTGGAAGCCTAGTCTGCAGAACAATCATAAGTGCATTCTGCCCATACTCTGAGTGCAAGTCGGACTTTGACACAGAAGCAAAGTGACCAGGCTGGGAACAGCTAATGCACTGTTTTGGGTGACTGCCAGGAAGTGATAATTATCTTTCCTAACAGCCCTGGACATTAAGAGTTTTATTCTAAATCAAATAACCCTTTGAAGTGTCTTTTAAAAAAACATTGTATATATAAAAATAATGTGACTATTTTTTTATATATATATCTGTGTGTACACAAATATATATACACATGTATGTTTTTGTATGTTTGTATATCTATATATATACACACAGATACATTCTCCTAAATAAATTATGACAATGTTGCAGATGCTGTATTGAAAGACCATAAGCAACTCTAGTTGTAGAAGCAAGAAGTCGTTGCAGTTCCAGTCGCAATCCTGCACAAAATGCTTATGATAAATATTCTTACAGGTCCTACTGTAAAATTTGGCAGTAATGTAACATAGCTTCGCCAACAATGTTTTTTAACTAGGAAGAAGACAGACAGTGTGATTTGACATCAGCCAGAATAGGATTCTCATTCTGTGAGCAAATCTAACAAAACACCCATGAGCCATAGCAAGGAAGTGAGAAAGTCAGACGTAAGCCATCACCAGAATAGTCAGGAGGCAGCGCAACTTCATGAGGGAGCAAGTTTGCTCAGTAAGCAATAACTGCAAATGATTTAATGAACAGGTTTCAAGGACACTTCTTGCAAATATATGAAAAAAACATTATGCTAGTATGGTTAACATCTGGTATAGGAAAGTGCAGTACTGGTGATTTACACTTCTCTTACAACATTCTATTTTAATACATTATTTTTATACTAACTGATCCCCTTCAGACTTGACAGAAAATACATCACTTGAGTTGTGCAATTACAGAATCACAGAATCTTAATTGTTGGAAGGGACCTTGAAAGACCAACTAGTCCAACCCCCCTGCCAGAGCAGGCCACCTAGAGTAATTGTTTAATTGCATTATCTCTCTAATTAAAAAAGTCAAGGCCTTTTACTATCTCCCTGAAATGTACATGATCCTTTTCTGTAAAATACTTGTGGGCAGCCATTTGCCATTTGCGTTAATACCTAGTGAAACCTCAATGATTTGGATGAATCGTTCACTCAGTAGGGCTCAATTTTTAAAATTTATTTTTTAACATTTTACTATTTCAAGTATCTTGTGTGCTTAAGTACAACACAGAATTCTCACAGGGAAAATCGTTTTTTTCCTTGTAGTCTGTTCTAGGTTTTGGCCCATCTTTTAATTTTACTGTGAAAAGAAACAATTCAAATACCTACTAAGCAGATAGGCCAATGATTATTAATTATATAAACATGCTATATATCAGGCACCAAGTAGCAGGAGAAAAAGAAAGGTTAGTTAGTTAGGTGTCTATCTCATCCTCTCCTGCCCAAATAAATGCTGAATCAGCTCTTTAAATTTGGAAGCACCACAGAATACAGAAACATCCAGCATCAAAAGGATGAATAAACATAATAAAAGGAAGGTCTTGATTCTTTTAAAGCTTAGTTGAATGAACATGAAAGGGAGTTGTGGGGAAATGTAGGAGTCTGAGAAGAGCAAAAAGCTTCTAATACCATGAGAAGTTTTTACTCAGTGTTTGCAAACATGTCCCATACTGATGTCATGAAAGCAGAACTTGACCTCAGAAATGTGCTATGACAGAGGTGAAAATATCCAGAAAATCTATAGTATGGACGCATATATGCTGACAGACAAGATAATACTACTACAAACATTCAGGTCAATATGCAGCATTAAAAATCAGCTGTGGGTGTCAGAAAGTGTTACAGCAGATGGACAACCACAGCACCATTACAAGACGTTCTGGACACCAGCCACAACACAGGACTGTACCTCTCTTCCCCACCAGCATGTGACAGCAATGAGGCTCAACAACACATCTAGGGTTTGGTGTTTTTTTCACTTGATTTCACTCTCTGCCTTATTTATGCTTGCCTCAACCAAAACATGCTCTTAAAAATACAATGCAAAAGGAGGATAAAATACCTTTTCATTTCTGAATTAGATTTAGGTAACAAGCACTCCAGATAGGCTCATTGCTTTAAAACAAATTAGTTCAATACTGGCACTGTGTAAGTATGCTCAAAAGCACAGAACTAAGAGAAGAATTAAAGAAGATCATGGGTTTTAGAACAGGTATATTCATAGTCTGATAATGCTGCTTTGACAAGACAACAGTGATCCTCACTTCATTACTATTTTTAAAAGGAATAAAAAGAACCAAGGAAAAAAACCCCAGCAACTGGTTTCATTAAGTCACAACTGAGACATGATGATATTACTAGTGCAGACAAACCTTTCTTGAAATTCAAGTCTGCTTTCACAATGCCACTGGAGAGACACATCATAAGATTTCAAAAAAACCAAATCTTTGTCTGAATATCCACAGTATTGAAAATGGCATTCTGTTTGTAATAATTCTGTGGCCCTGGAAATGGGGCAGGTCCTGTTAAAAACATATTTTTTACATAACTACCAAATCTTTACTAATGGCAAACTCCTGTCCAGTTTACTGAAGGTTTATCCGAATAAGAAGGAATTTCAAGACACGTCATCATGTGTCTTAGAACTGCATTTGGTTAGAAAGTGATATGCTCCTCACTTTTTTCCCCATGAAAAAGTTTTGAACATCATGTTTCAGTGCTAATATTTTCAAACTTATTGAATAAAAATGATTCAACAACTTATCAAATCAGATATATTGGGGTTTTTTCCTTAATTTGAACCTGTTCTCTATTTGAAGTTGCATTCAGCCTTGTTTTCCCTTTTAAATTAAAAACGTCATCCAAATCACCCCATTAGGATAATAACTATCCTGCTAAAATCCAGTTCATTTGCAAGCTTTGTGCTCATCTGAATATATTAGCAAATTTGTGATCTTTCAAATAAAATGAAGCCAAGTGATCTAAGTCTTTCAACCAAGAATACCCTTCTAAGCTTCCTTGTAGGTATCTACAAATGGCTAACTACTTTAGTTCTTTCTCACCAATTAAGAAGTTTTCAAACAGCTAGCAACCAACCTGCATCTGGGATGTCCACGTTAAAAAGCCAGAACCGAACAATAGGCTAAAACCAATTTTAGCAAGCTGAGATGCTGAATTTGGCCAGCACAACTAGCCAAGAAGGCTGGTACTGACTAAATAAGTTGTAGCACTTGAGCCATTTTGGCTCAAAAAGCCAAGAGTCCCTTTGGCTCCTACAGAACACACTGCAGTAACTTGTCATGGAGGTCACAAGGCATGATTATCTAAGTAAAAAAGTGAAAGTCTATATTAAAAGTTAAATAAACAGGACTCTTACACTTCTATCCAAGGATATCTCATGAGAAAGCAGCAGCAGTAATCAGTCATGATATACACTTTAGGGCAAAACACAAGCACTCTAGCTACCTACCAGTCTTTCTACATTATTTGATTTCTCCTCTGGCCAATAACTATCATCCACAAAATATGCTGCAGATCTCAGCTTCTCCCACACCACTCTACCTCATGTCATACTGGTCCTTTTATACCTAAACCTGCTTTTACCTAAGATTTCTACATAGCAGACTCTGGGGGTAGTGTGGCTTGATTCTAGCTCAGCAAAGAATATTAATAATAATTATTAATGGAAGTACTAGAGGTATGAATAGAGGGGAAGGAATCAAGGCCATCAGTTACAGTTCCCATATCTCCTTCTAATGAGGAAATACTAGCTACTAGGTTGGCTGGGGAGCAGAAACAGGGTGCAAGGCTTGCACCAGGTGGCTAGATGGGAAAAAATACAGCCTTTGCCAATAACCAAGAGTGACTTGGGAAGTGAGAAAACTAAATATGGAAATCTGGGACAAAATAAGAATTGTTCTAGAGAAGTAGGATTGCATTTGAAAAGGGCTGGTTAGGGCTATTCTGAAGTAATTTTGTCATTAAAGCTCAATAGATACAAAATTTGAGCAGAGAAATGATAAAAGCTTAAACGTCATATTGTGGTTTGGGTTGTATTTCTGTTTCCCCTGCAATGGCAGGGCTTCTACTCTGCCATTACAATGCATAATTGACAGTCACTGAGACCTATCTCATCTGCCTAAGGGGAAAACAGCAACTGTGCCTCTGCTCCATTGCTCAAGGTACAGAAACTAATGCTAGGCACTAATGAAGGACTACACAAATCCCATGGGCATTTGAATTTGAAAAAAAAGATTGATTTTGGAATCCTAGTAGTACTGCTCTTCCCTTCTAAAGACACTTCTCTACTGTTGCAGGAATTACTGTTTTCTCCTACAAACCCTGTAACACTAGGAACCTATCACAAGCCACTCCTTGAGGTGAAAACACTTCAGTGTATGTATAACATATGTATCATCCATTCTGTGAAGGCAAAATGCACTTGCAGTCATAGATCAAGAAAAGTCCCCTAAAAACCATCACTCTGGCTTCACATTGAAGTGGCTGGAATTGATCTCTAGAGATCAAGTCCAAACCCTGCTACAGCAGGACCACCTAAATCAGGTCACTCAGGAACTCATGGTTTGGAAAACCTCCAGAGGAGACTCCATACCCTCCCTGGTCTGCCTGTGCCAGGGCTCCATCACTCTCACAGGAAAGTTTTTCCTTACGTGGAACTTTTTGTGTTCCAGCTTATGTCCATTACCCCTTGCCCTGTCACTGGAGACTACATAAAAAAGTGCTGCTCCATTCTCCTGACATACATCCTTTAAGTGTTGGTCAGGTCCCCTCAGTTGCCTCTTTTCTAGGCTGAACAGCTCCAGGTCCCGCAGCCTCTCCTCATAAGTGATATATTCCAGTGAATGCCGCAGTGAATGTTCCACATTCACTCCTAACTGTACAGTTTTGAGAATACTAAAACAGTCTTAAGTCACAGTTTTTAACAACATCTTGAATGACTTCTTGAAGTTGTGAAGTTTTTGTGCAGACTCATCCAAATCTGGTTAGTCAGAAAACCTTCCTACCCAAGGAAAAGATTCTTCAGTACTAAACTGCATAAAACACTATAATGGTACTGTTTCAGCGTCATGTACTTTGTTCTGAACACATCATTTGTTGTTGCCCAACAGATAAAACAATCTGTACTAGCAGTCAAACAGAAAGCAAATTCAGGTTTGTGATGTGGATGGAACAGGCCTTCTCCAGGCACCCTTCCAAACTTACGCATTAGTTCCATTGCAGGCAGGATGCTAGCCATTCACTTCACTTTGCCACTTCTGAGGAGGTGGCGAACCAGTGCAAATCCTATTTCTGCTTATGTAGAAATGCTTCAGAGTTTTCTCCATGCTGTCAGGACCATTCTTCCTAGTTGTTTATAACTATTGGAAGGGTGAAGGGCAGAATTTGAATCTTTGTAAATAAAAAATTCTTTCCAGTAAACACTCAGTATTAAGTCACTGTACAATATTTGCCATGCCTCAAAAGCGCATATCTGAGTAACAAAAAACAGTGCACTCACTTCAAATACAGTATTTCTTAAACTAGTGAAGTCAGGAAGTGAAGTTAGTTACTGAAGTTTTCATATCTTCATGTAGGAAGACATGAAGAAAAACCCTACCTCAGAAAAATGCAAACCCATATAGCTGTTCTACTTTTATTTCTACCTTTGGGTAAAAATGTGGGAACTTGGAAACACTAAAAACACATTTATAACATTATAATTGTGGGATGTGTGCTTCCTTTCCTACCTAGGAGAGAGGCAGGTTTCATGGCCAAAGCAGCAATGCAGTAAAATGACTCTCCTGGAGGTGTTTTAGTCATGAACACAGCTGGTATGTAACAGTGAACAACATTTCAAATCAAGCCAGTAAAGTGTTTATAAAATCTGAAACTCTCAATAGCTAAATAGCAATTGAGCATCACTTTACAGGCACTAAATGCTTTCACTTCAGCTGGCACTGCACCCAGCAGGCCTATACAGTATTATTGCAAAGAGTTTATTTTACATCACAGTAAATGAAACATTCAGGTAACTTCTAGCAGCTTAGCTAGTTTATGTTTCTGGTTAATTAACAAAAGTGCCATACTACTCCCTTGACAAAACGTAAGCAATGAGAAATGTCAGGTTGGTGGGGAGATGTTGCATATTCTGACATAAAAGAGCAGCTAACTTTAACCCTATGTATACGTACTCTCTAGTGTCCTCTCCTTTCGTCCACATACAGGAGAGAAATCTCCTTTGAAGCCATTCTGAGGATAAATCCTCAAATGCATTTTCATCCACAAGCTCCTCAGCAGGTAGGCAGCCAGAGGGATTCACTGTGGAACACAGCACACGGTATTTCTGAAATAACCGGCCATCCAAATATGCCTTTGAAAAGAAATTTGAGCTGTGTTTTTTCTACCTTTCAAAGCTGTAGTACAAGGTGGTTTAGAGACCTCTGGATGTGTTTTGGTCACCTTCCAGATGAGATTTCCTTACTGATGGTTACTGTGAACACTTCCTCAGCACAGTCTAGCATTTCCTGAAGCTTGCAAACTGCTCAGGTACCTGCCTGAATAGGTTTTAAGAACTTATTGAAAAGAACATCTCAGAGTGTACTTACTGGGCCAGCTAGTCACTTTGGACAGAACTCAGCTCTCATTAGAGACAGATGCAGAAAGACAACTGTTAATGCCTAAACTGCAAATGATTGATGACAAAGAGAAAGCTTGTTAAAAGCTGTGAAAAAGAAGGAAGATTATTTCAGTAAGTACAGCTAAAATCTTTCTCCAAGCCACATCCTCCAATACTGGTTACATCTAGATATGTTGCAGGCCCAGTCCTTGATGGTGTTTTAATTTGACAGAAGCCACTATATATTTGTGAATTCAACAGTTATTGAACAAAATACCCTAGTCAGACATCTATCAACTTCAGGAAAACAAAGAGCAATACCATATAAATTAAAATGTTAATTGTATCAACAGAGACATATAATAAGTCATTCTAGGTTTTAGCCCTACCACAGCTACAACTAAAATAAGAGCATACTTGGTTCAGGGATATCAAGGCCATTTGTATACTTATATAGCTATGTACATCATGGCACAGAGCAAAATCAGTCTCAAAAAGTGATCAGCCCTTGGGGCAAGGCTTATGACTTCATAAACACCACTGCTACAGTGCAGGCACAGGTTTCTCAGATGGGTCTGGTTTGTAGCTATTCGAGAGATAAATGAAGGGCCTCTCTCAGTCATTATCTTAACTGCAAAGTAAAGATGTGCAAGAATGTTTTATCTTCTACATTAAAGAAGCATCATTATTTTAATGCTGGGATTTTTCTGTAGACACGTTTTTCAGACCAAATATTTCAACCTCTTCCTCAAATTCTGTAGAGGTCATTCCTACTCAGTTTTCTCTCCAATCCTTCTCCAGTCCTTGAACAGCTTATTCTGCCTCCAAAAAAAAACCCCAAATATTAAGTGGCTGAAAAGACCAAGATTCACATGTTTAAAATTCTTAGTATCCCTCTGTCTTTTTTGTCCTGTAACTTTAGCCTCACTTGCTCCAGATCCCAGTATCCAACCACTCTTCCAGGACACAGACAGAAGTGAAACATGGAGGAAATAAACCTGTACACTGTGGAAATTTTATCATGGTTTTGAGCCTGAAAGCAGGGCACAGACAAAAGACATTCTAACCTTTAAAAAGTGAACAGAAAATGTATTCTTCTCCTAACTATTTGCTGTTGGGGGAGAAAAAAGTATCTACGAGTAAAAATGCACTTGTTGGCCACCACCTCTACTCAACATATGTATTTGGGATTGTGTATTTAAAGATTTTCCTACTCGCATACAAAGGGTACTTCTAAATTATTGTTACCTGTTAGTATCCACACAAAATGATGATGATGAATCTGCCTTACGAAGAAAGACTGACAGAGATAGATCTTTTCTCCTTGGAGAAAAGAAGTCTCATGGGAGGTCTCATAACACTATTCCAGTACTTGGAAGGGCTGCTGCAAAGAGGACAGTCCCTCCCTTCACAAGGAGATATGAGGAGAGGACAACGAGCAATGGGTACAAGTCACAACAGAAGATTTTCTTTCATCTTGATGTAAAAAAAAGGTTTTTTTACACTCAGGATGACCAGTGCTTAGAGAGTCCCCAGGGACATGATGGAATCACAATTGCTGCAGGCTTCCAAGATGCAATTGAACAAAATCTCACCCAGGCTCTCTTTCCTGGGAAAGGCTGAACCGGAAGATTTTTTAGAGGTCCTTTCCAGTTCAGGCTATTCTATATAAATCATGCTGTTCTGCTGACTTCATCAGGAAGTTTGTAATCTATTTTCTTAAAGCTATTGTAAGTCACTTAAACTGTAGAGCTCTGTGAAGAAAGGGTTTACTCTCTATGTCTTTTCATTACAAATTGTCAGCAAGCAGACTCTAAAAAGTAATTTCAATGACAAAATGCTTCCCCTATGCTTGAAACAAAGAAATCAAAAAAGAAATATCATGGAACAATAATATATGTTCTTTGAAACAAGTACTGGCAAAAGTCTCATTGTATATGAACTGTTTAACTGAAAGCTCTTGACTCTTAGTCAAGCAGTAGCTAATAATGTAAGCATGTCTTCATCTGTGCTTCCTGAGGACTTAAATCCTTCAGCAGCTGCCACAGCTGAACAAGAAGGATGGTAAGAACTGACTGAGTGCAGTATGGAGATGGTCCACAACTCAAATGTTTCTACCAGGTGTTGAGTGAAGTTTGACAGTCAAAAGATGTATTTAAATAGGCATTAATTTAAATCACCTTGCACACTTCATCCTTACAAAGATGGTCTAAAAAGAAAGAAAATTTGGCAAAGCTCTGGTACCCTAATTAGTTGTATTTTTTTCTTGCTAGGTTTGGACATTTTCCTTAAGGATCAATCTGTAAATCCCTTTAAATGCCATTATCCTGATATCATTACCCAATCTGCATTATATGTAAAAATCATAAACTTCTGTACCACATCATGCAAATTGGAGAGTATGAAAGGGAGAACTGGTTAGCAAGATCCCAGATAAGCAGCTTTTTCAGCAAACTAGGAGGACTTGGAGAAATAAGCTCATTTCTATTTCTGTATACTTTCTTGCAGCTTCTGTGAGAAGCCTCACTTGAGGGATTCACTGAATAACTGCTCACTAAGAAAGCAATGTTAATCAAGCTCTCCTACACAGGCTTGAAGCTTAGCCATAAAAATTTTATATTTAAGATTTTATCTTCAGTCAAGTTTTTAAGCAAAAATTCCAACTAATCTAATAGAAAATTATTATCTGATATAGAGCTTTGCACTGCTGACTAGACACAATGAACTAGATCTTGGCTTCAATTAATTCAATTGATATTATCAGACAAAATGGGGAATGTAGCAGCCTGTACCTATAACAGGTGTTGAAGAGATGTTTCAAGTCACAGTTGTTGACTTTTTCAAAAAGGTCCTCTAATGAAACCAATAAAGCCAGATCCCCTCAACTGTGGATCTAATAAATCTAAGCAAATCTGAAGTAACACAAACTCTTAAAGAGCTGGTAGAATAGTTACAGCAGCTCTGCACTCCAGCCAGCACCTTCATTTACATGCTGATGATATGTTGGGAAAAAAAAAAAAGAAAAAAAGGATAAGGACTGGCTTCATAATGATTATATTTACCTTAATTTCAATCAGTAAAATGTACTTTTATTTCTGTTTCATTTTGTCAGGAATTAATGTTAATAAGCCTTTTAAAAGTAGTTATACTAAAATAGAACTAGGAGAGCAAAGAGGGAGAGAACTTAACTAATAAGAGAGCATAGAAATATGCCTCTATTTTGAATAGCTTTAGCCTAAATCTGACATGCTCAGCTTCTTGGTAATAGGATTGTCTCAATTTCTTTATCCTTTCACCCTAAAACCTGCTGCACTCAGAATACCCAGCTTTCTGGATCATTAACAACATCTGATTCAATATTGTTCACCTGAAGGAAGTTCATCTCCAAGTTCCAGCAATGCCATTGACCTCTCACTTCCAAGGCACAGTTAACCTTTCCTGCCTGAAATATTTTTACACAAAGCATGCTTTACTTTATTGCATATAATGCAGACTATAGTCTGTTTAACTTTCAGCTTTCAAAGAGGCAATAAAGGATTGATTTTGGAAATTATGAATTAAAAGAAAAAAAACCCAAAACCCCACAACCAAAAAATCCAGGTGTTAACGTAAATCTCCCTTTGAGTAACCCCAGAACTTGGGAAGGAGGAATGAGGCCTTTGAAACAGTATCATTTCAGGCTGCAAAACAAACCTCACTAATTACTTAATGTAGTCTGTAGCTGACGAAGGTCTGAATGGTGACCTCAGGGGCATGATACACTAGAAACAAGGCTGCAGCTATAACAAGTTATTATTAATCCCTCAGTGGAAGATTCCACCTGAAATACCACAGGAGAAAAAGAGTTCAACATCCACACTGTGACATATTTTATACAGAACCAAGGGCAAATCAGCCAGTAGGAGGTACCTCAGCTGACCAGAGCACAGTCTTTTGACCACTCCAGCAACTACATCTTGCTTCTGTGTTACTTGATGTCCTTATCCCTCAAAGGTTTTCAGGATCTGACACAATCTCCTTTATTGACTTGGTGAGAGATACTGAAGGTAAAAGATGGAAGGAAACTTGGCCAAGCAGGTCCGTATTTCAAGAAAGATACCATGAAGTGCTCCGTGTGACTGCGGTGAGCACCAGCAGAATCAGGCTTGAGAGGAAAAGAATCATACAGTGGGAACACCAAAAGGATCTTAAGAAGCAAGACGGAAGTCTCAGGTGCTTCCACCAGCAGATGTACAGTTGCTGCACACAGACTGCAGATCTGTCAGATGACTCAACTCACAGTCAAAACCAGCATTTCCAAGTCAAATATTGACATGAGAACAAGCTTATCTCTTAACATTCCCCTGCAGCAGATGATATAGGATATGTAGCCATTTCATTCACACTCTTTCCAACCCAAGAATGGGGTAACTCAATGAGAGAGAGTTCTCAAAGCTTCCGCCATCTCTTTCTTCCTCAGAAGTATCCAGTCCAACAGATACCACTACACTGTTCTGAAACAAGATCAGCACTAACTTCTCATCTATAAGATGAATGGAAGGACTGAAGATCAATTCTTTGGAAGGACAAAGTGTGTGTTGACAGGAAAAGAGATGGCCCCCCATTTTTAAATGGACAAAAACTTCTGCCTGCTTTCACTCCCTATGTATTTGAATTTACTCTGGTTACTGAAAGGATCATAGGCTGCCTGAGCTAAGGCTTGGTGTTTACTCACAAGCATTACAAACATTTTCAGGTGTGCTTCTTTTGTTCTTTATTGTCACAAGCCAAACAATAGGATGTCAGGGGAACACAGAGGTGTTTTTTAGCAGCTATGAGCTGGAAAGCAGTGAGAAAACTGTAGCTACAGAGTTAAATACATCCTTAGCACAGTCAAGATCTTTGGGATCATCACAATTTAAATGCATGGGTAAGTCAGAATATAATAAGGCAGTATCAATAAAATAGTTTTCCCAGGTTTAGTTGGAATTTGTTAGCACAGGCACAGTCATTGTGATAAATAAAAGCTGTAGGAAAGAAGCCGAGCTGCTTAATTGCACAATTTGTATAAAGCCAGGTTTGAAAACAAAAATGAAGAAAATCTCTCAGAAAACAGCCACATCTGGCAAAAAAATACCTTCATCAACAAATATAAGAATACAAGAAGATAATGAGGCAGTACCGATCACCATCAAAGACATCAACACAGTAAACAGTAAAAAGTTTTTCATATGTGACTTAGAAGAGCCTGAACAACCTTGTTCTGTAAATGCTTACAAAAACTTTGAGCCTGAAGCAAGCAAGAAAAAAATACACAGATGTGTATACATGGAGTTCTGAGAGTGGCTGTGGAGGCTGTTACCATAGCAGAACTAGAAAAAGAAAGTTTGATGGATGACACTTGGTTTTCTAAACTTTTCTATTTTTTTGCATCTGTTTACTACTGCAGCTGCTAGAAACAATTTTTCTACACTCTTAAAGCCTCTCAGGTCTTGCACTGAAGCCAAAGAATAATGTGAAAAAAGCTTTATAGAAGTTTTGGCTCCAAGAATGAGGTGTAGAAAAAAAAAAAGAAAGAAACATAGAAGGAAACAGTGTGATTTTCACCTGGTCTGTTCTTACATGCATCAAATCTGTACAACATCACAAACAAAACTGCAGAGCAGAAGTGATGGATTAAGAACCTCAGGAAACCATAAGGACAGAGACACCTTTTACAAACAGTTACTATATCGGTAGGGAGGAAAAAAAAAAAAAAAAAAGAGGAAAACTGAGTGGCATGAGGAAGAAGAGGCAAATTGAAAACTGTCACATGAAACTTGCAAGTGTAAAATAGGTGGAAGACACCAGCTCGAAAGGAAGAGGTGATGAGGTCAAATCTCCACTCTTCCCCTCAGTTTGGTAGGCCTATCTATGATATGTCCAGAAAATCATGCCAAGAACTCTGTCTTCTTGTTTACGTTGCAGTCCAACATCCCTAACATTTTTACATTATAAACTGCCATGAAAGTTTACAACGCTTGCACAAGCCTAAAATAAAAAAAAAAAAAACCATAAGAAACGCTGACAACATGAAATGTTATGTTAAAACTGAAATTCACAGTGATCCCTAAGTTAAAACACATTGATAGTTTGACTGGTAAGGCTCTCTTAAACCATATGAAGCACTACAATAGCAAATGTGATTTAGAAATTACCTCTCAAGACAAAAGGTATGGCTTAACTAATCTTGGGTATTAGGTGTCTAAATATCCATTCTTGATTTTGCCTTTCTCCTAGCAAGTTTATTCTTTAAAACCTCTTACAAACCTACCCATGTTTTGCTTATCTAAGTGTGAGGTTGCACACTGACTGATGGCATGGCACTACCTTTGTTCATATAGGATGAGATTGCTTTGTTTGCTGTAAACAGCTGAGTTCCAAGACAGTTGCATCAAGTCATCTCAATACCTTTCCAGAAAAAAAGTTCTGTTCCCAACAAGATCAAGTTACATACTGTTTTCAAATAAGCTTTGTTGCAAGGCTTACAGAAAGAAGGGCTATCAAAAATGTCTTTTGGGATTTCATGTAACAGTTAGACTGTAATAAAAATGGAAGCCAACAATGCTCGCATGTGCCACGTGATCACTAGTTGCTTGCTCAGTTGCTTGCCAAGAGTGATTTTTTTTCCAGTTTGCCTTAAAAAAATGGGGTTAGTTTTATTTCCTCATAAAAAACCCCAATTTTTTGAGATGGTGACTCACAATATAGGACATCCATTAACACAGCAAACAAGTTAGAAGTTCTGAACTAAACACAGCACAGTGCCATCAGAGACAGCTGTCAAAAAAAGATCTTCTCAGCCAAATAATATGTAGTTGTTTGCTCAAGAGTTATAGTGCATCTTCTGCACAGTCTGCTTGGAACTAAATCTCTGAAAACCAACGTCCAGAAAATGAATCACTGAATATCAGGCCAAGTTTTCAGCCCCAAAATAGCTGATGTCTCTGATTGGTCATCCACAGGAAACAGGTCCGATGCAGAAAATGCATGTATAACCAAGAAAGATCAGTGCCTTATTTTGTTTATTGATACACCAGCTTTCAGTACTTTTAACGAACTGACAGAGCAACGGAAGCCAACTGCGCGTCACCGGCAGAGTACCGCTCGACGAGCAAACGCGCCGAGAAGTTACCCCGTGCCCTCCACAGCGCTCAGGACCTTCCTCCCCACCTGGGCGGCTGCAGAGGCCGCTGCCTCCCTGCGGCCACCCCAGCAGCACCGGCCCGCTGCGTGGCCCGGCCAGGTCGGAGGGATGCGAGACAGCGGCGGCTGCTACCGAGGCGGCGGCACCACCTGCCTGCAGTCGAGCCGGCTCGCGGGGCAGGGTAAAGCCGGCCCTGGCCTCGGGCGACCTCGCGGGCAGCACTGCCCGGCGGGGCTGCCGCCCGGCTACTCACCATCTCCTGCTTCAAGAGGTGAAGCTTCGTCTCCAGCCGGGCCAGGGCGGCGGCGCGGCGGCGGCGGGAGCCGGGGGCCACGGTGGGGCCACGGCCGGGCGCGGCGGCAGCGGCGGCGGGGCGCCCCGGGAGCTCTTCACCGCGCAAGGGCCGCGCCAGGCTCTCGGGCACTTTGCGCCCCAGCTTTTGCTCGACGTCACGGAGGTCCGGCGGAGAGCCAGGCTCCATGGCTCGTCCCGCAGGGGCCCGCAGCGGCCGCACTACCTACGTCCGCCCGGCTGCCGCAAGGCGCGGCAGTTCGCGGCAGCGCGGGGGCCGGCGGCCGAGCCGCGCAGGTGACCCCGCTGCAGACATGGGGCTTTCCTGGGGGAACACCTACCCCGCGCCTCCCTAGCCCTGCTTTGCTACCGGCTGGAAAAACAAAAGCAGGCAGGCGGGGCGGCGACGGAGAACTCCCCGTAGGCCAGAAGGGACGCGCCCCGGCCCAGCTCCGGCTGCGGGGAACGCGATGCGCCCCGGCCCAGCTCCGGCTGCGGGGAACGCGGTGCGCCCCGGCCCAGCTCCGGCTGCGGGGAACGCGGTGCGCCCCGGCCCAGCTCCGGCTGCGGGGAACGCGATGCGCCCCGGCGGCTCCCGCCCGCCGTACGCGCCACAACCCAAGTCATCGCACGCCTCGTTCGGCCTCAACTTTAAAGGCCGCTGGCAGGTGGAAGAGGCGCGGCGCGGCCGCGTACCGTAATGCCTGGAGAAGAGGCGCGGCAGGGCGGCGGCGGCGGGACGCACCCGCACGGCGCGGAGCGCGACCCCGCGCCGGAGCACCAGGGCAGCGCTGGGAACGGCGAGTCCCTTTGGGGCAGGGGAGGGAGAGAGGGGGACGGAGGGAGAGGATGAAGACAGGGGCAGTATAAGAGGAAAAGAGAAAAAGTTTAAAAAGTGAGAAGAGCTCTGTGACCCCAGATTACTTTCTCATAGGAATGAGAGTATACGTACAGAGTGAGTGTTATTCCCACTTGCCAAAAAAGTTATGTTGCAGGCAGGATGACTCTTCCCCCACCTCACCCATATGGCTCATTATTTGTCTTGTTTTTGTACTCTCTTCCTCCGCTCTATGTGAAGCTTGCTATCTAAGCTGTTTGCTGTAACTCTGACAGCAAGGCACATTCTGGCCGTGCAGATAGCAGTTGTGGCCCTAAGTATTGCTCCATACACCTGTCATGGCACTGAAAAATCTTTTAGGCATGAAACTTGGGGTATGAATAGCCTCATCCATGGAGCTGCAGCTGACATATGTCAGGAAGTTTGAGAGTAACACCAGCCACTCTGAGTGCCATGTTCTTTATAATAACTGTAAACACTAAAAAATGGTGTGGTGAGCTTGGGATAATGCACCATTGGTACAACAAAATTAATGTCTTCTGTGAAATATTTTCATCAGTACTTGAAAATCTGGTTTTGATCAGAGAACTTTGCAAGGGATTAATACAGTCAAGCAAAAAATCCCACAAATGTGATGATCTTAAACACACATTTATTTTAGGCCAGGACTCTTTATCTTTTTTACTGCCACCACCTCCAAATGTGTCCTATAGTTCTATCTTAATCTGTGGATATATTTAGAGAAATACAACCTTAAGTTAACGTTGATTTGTGCCATTCTGTAAATTAGCAAGGATCATGTTGAAGTTCTTCCTATGTGAACTATGAACTTGTTTATGTTGCTTTTTCTACATTTTTGAAATATAAAAGGGTTTTTTTATACGAGGCACTTTGTAAAAAAAAAAAAATCATGATTCAACTGTATTTAAACTTTACATTTGAAGACACTTTTTGAAAACAAGAGCTGAAAGTTTGAGGTTTTTTTAAAGATTTCAGGTTATGTGAATCATCAGGATTTTAAAAATGACAATGCAAGAAGAAATAATCCCCAGTTTCATATTAGTTTAAAAAAAGTGTTCCACCTGATAAAAAAGTTCCCTTGACTCCACTGTAGATAACCTGAAAATAATGAAAATAAGTTATTTTTATGTTCTTTCAGATGAGAAACATTGAGAAAGTAAACTAAACCATGTACTCTATGCATTCATGACTTTATGCTTTACAATTTGATGTCCTGTTTCTCACCTCCCACAAGCTTTGTGTCAATATAACTACATGCAAGTCAATCATTAATTACGAAGATAAAAAAGATATGCCTATGTTAAAACCACCCTGTTAAATCGGCAGGATTACCAGATTTGGTATTGTAACCTGTGTTTCAAGTAAACAAAAAATTTGTCCATAAAACAGTATCTAAGTTGTACTTCCTTCTATGGGACATGTTCTCTATCGTCATTTTAGAATCATGGCATGTCTCAACTTGGAAAGGACCCATAAGGATCATCGAGTCCAACTCCCAGCTCCTCACAAGACTACCAGTCTCTTGTCCCACAATTTGTATGTATAACCAGGCTTACCCTGAGCCAGGTAGAGAATCTTGCACTTACTCTTGTTAAGTTTCACACAGTTGGTGATTGCCCAGTTCTCTAGTCTATCCACATCTCATTGTAAAGCCTCTCAACCCTCAAGGGATTCCACAGCTCCTTCTACTTTAATATCATCAGCAAAGTTACTTAATGTAAGATCATTTACAAAAAATTAAAGAGCTCTGGCCCTAGAATTGAGCCCTGGGGAATCCTACCGGTGACTGGCTGCTAGCCTGATATGACTCCATTTCCCAGAGCTCATTGAGCTCGATCTGTCAGCCAGCTGTTCATCCAACATATTGTGGACTTCTCCAGCTGCATGCTGGACCTTCTGCACAGAAGGATTCTGTAAGAGACAGAACCAAAAGCTTTGCTAAAATCAAAACCCCCACATCTACTGTCTTCCCTTTGTCAACTAGATGGGTAACCTTTTCATAAAAGGAAATTAAGTTAGTTAAGCAGGATTTTCCCCTTGTGAACCTGTGCTGGCTATGACCAATGACTGTGTTGTCTCAAGTGTTTTTTAATAACTCCCAGAATAACCTTCATAATTTTGCCAGGTGCTGAAGTGAGAGTGTCAGAACTGTAGTTACCAAGGTCTTCCTTCTTACCCTTCTTGAAAATTGGGACAACATTTGCTGTGCTTCCAGTTGACTGGGACCTCTTCAGACACTGAAGACTGTTGAAAAATAATGGAGAGAGGTCCCATGAAGACACTGGCCAGCACTTTCAGTACTCTGGGATGTATCCCATCAGCCCATGGATTTATGTGCATCCAGCTGGAGCAGCAAGTCTGGAAATAAGTTCAGAGTCCACCAGGAGTTTGTTGTTCCCCTAGTCACAGTCTTCCAAGCAGAGCGCTCTACATGTCCCAGGGCCCATAAAGGCAGATGTGGAAAAGGCACTAAATGACTCTGCTTTGTCAGTGTCCCTATTTGCAAGGTGATTGACCTCAACAATTAACTGGCCAATGTTATCTCTGGTTCTCTTTTTGCTGTTAATACACTAAAAAGTGCCTTTTTTTGTTGCCCTTTACAGTACTGACCAGTTTGAACTCTAATCAAGCTTTGGCCAGATGAATTCTCTCCCTATGCTGGTGAAGAGCATCTCTGTAGTCCTGCTGTGGCACCCTGTCCTCTTTTGCCCCGTGCTGTCCAATCTTTGGGTGAGATTCATATCTTTTTGATCTCTAAATAAGGTCATTTAGATTAGTCAGCATTTTTTAGACACAGTCAGTGATTTTAATGGCTTGTTAAATCCTCCAGTCAACCACTTAATTCTTTTTGTAGCCAGAAATCTTTATAGTTCAGTCTAGCAAACATGGATTCTTGCATACACAAGAAATACATCTGTTCAGTGTCTTGTTGCATACGTTCTCTGTTGTCACAACATCTCATCTCTGTCACCTACTGGGTGTAAGAGCCAAGAAATAAAAGTTTCTTCATGAGACTCTACTGAGCACCACCTTAGACTTGCCTCAGGTCAAACTATGACTTTACGTAAGAAATTTGAGAGTATATGTTATGCTAAACGTTGTGAAGGTAAACTGGTGATCCTAAAAATGATTCTGCTGTGCATTTTTTCTTGATGCCGTACACCTACAAAGTCTGGAGCATGGTACTATCTTTATGCAGAAGGGTGAATATACTGTAATCAAAACCATAGTGCCATCATGCAATACACCTACATTTGTCAAAGGTCACATTGGCTACTTGACTTTATGAACTTCAGGCATGTAGTTTAACCACGTAACTACTTTCCAGCCTGTAAGGTAAGATCTTTATTTTAATGCTAGTTCTTTGCAGATTTAGCTCTTGAATATTTGCTGAGGTTAATCCTATGGGAGATAAGAGGATGAAAGTAATTAAACAAGACAATAATGATCAGCTTGAGAAGGAAGAGGCTTGTTTTCAGTTTATACTTTCTTTCCCTTTCCATAAAAGGTGCTACTTAGTGAGGAGTGCTAGAATTCAAAACGAAAAGAAGCAGCAGAACAAAAGCAAATTTGTGTATTAGGATGTTATGCTTCATGGATGAGACACAGTAGCTCATGTTATTTATGTGATCTATTTTAATAGTCATGTATCTCTTTGTAATATATTTATTTTCAATTTATATAAAATAAAGTCTTTACGTTGTCTTAGTGTTCAAAAGTAGGTGAAATATGATCCTGCAATGCAAGACTTTTCCTAAAGCCAGATCCAAAAGGGACTCGTATAGTCAGGCCCTCCCTCTGCTAGAGTGCAGTCCAAGGTGAATTTGACTTACTGATATTGGAAATATTATCCCAATCTAGAGGCTGATAAAGTTTTCCACCTAACTAGGTGGGCAGTTAGATCTTGAGCTTTGGACAACATAAAATGCTCAGCTATATTGAGCTGAGTGCTCAGATGTTGTAATCACTAGTTCTCTTTCATAAAAATCATGCTGGAATAAAATCTTGGAAACTAGCCATCAGGTGCATACCAGTTTTTTATTTCCTTAATTTGTTGATGGTGTCAGATGGATTCCTACTATACAGCAAAAAGTTTAGTTGACATTTAACCTGGAGTTATGTCATATCAGACTGTAGATGAATAAGTGTTTTAATTAAAAAGATAGTTTTCTGCAGGATAGAGAGTTTTGGGATTGTTATTTTTTAATGATGTGATAAAATAGCCTTTTTTGTAAAATGAGGAAACTGTTCCCAATAGTAAAGTATACTTTGGACAAAGACAACACCATATATAAAGAGGAGAAAATATTCTTTGCATTGCATGTGCCAAAAAGCTGGGGACTCTGATGAGTAAACTGTAGGAGATGAGGTCTTAGTAATCTGGGACCTAAAGGAATCCCACAGTCTCACTGAAGTAAATAAGTCTTACATAAATACTTGCTGTAAGTGGACCTTCCCTTGGAAGTATGGGCTACAGAACATAGACCTTTGTCTAGTCTTCAAAGGCTGCAGGAGCATTAAAAAGAGTTCCAGTTACATGACAACACAGGGTGTGGCAGTCAGGAGTCCTGCCTTTCCTGCTTTCATCTCCTTACCTCAGTAATGCCAATATCCTTTGTCAGAAGGTTCTAGGAAGTAATCATTATTTGTTTATTCAAACCAACACCCAAAGGAGGGTGAGGTGGTTTGAGCTGTATGTTCATTGGTCATGATTTCGTGTCACATTGCGTGACTCCTGCTCAGGCAGTATCATGCTGAACTTACTTAAGTAAGTCCCTTGAGAAAAATGAATATACACCAGAACTGAAGAAGTACTGCAGATGAAGAAGGTCAAGCAGACTTACAGAAGCAATTAATAGTCATTGTCAAGGTGTCTATTGCTCAAATCCACTAAGAAAATTAAGCCTGGTGCATGCTTACAGATCAGGAAAATTCTGGATCATACAAACCAAAGTCAGAACTTTCATCTGGAGCGATGCAGTGTTTAGGTATTACACTCTAAACCTGTCTTTCCTCAAATTTGAGATAGTATCTAGCTGTAAGAAAAAGAACTGTGAAAGCCTGACACGGCTATCAAGGGCACTGTGTGCTGACAAACTGTTAGCAGCAGCAGGAATACCACCATGATGCATTGCCCTGTGCCCAAAGGCCCATAAACAGTGGAATATGAACATGCTAGTGGAAAAAGGAACATGGCGTTTTATTTCTGTCAGTTTTGACATGTTGTCTCAGTGATGCCTTTTAAAAGTGATTAACCTCCTTTTTTGAGCTCCTTGCCATGGGCTGGGGACCAAAAGCAGAGAACAGAACAGCATTTTGGAACAGGGTATTTTCTTGTCTTTGTTTAAAGGGAAGAGGTAAGGGTGCTGCACTTGCTGTTTCACAGGTTTATACAAAAAACTAGGTGAATCAGAACGGAAGGCATACAGGGAAGGCTTAGTTTTTCAATGTGTACTTGTACTAAAGCACTTTCCTGACTTCAGAGGCACTAACCAATGCACATAGAGAATACAGAAGTGTATCTAAAGCAATATTATTCTTTTTCTGCTGCTTTGCCTGTGTATGTACATGGTTTTATTAACCATTACTACCACTGGGCAAAGATTGTAGATACCAGTTATACAACTCAGCCTTTAAAAATGTAGGGAACAATGAAGTGCATCTATGCAGTTTGTAGGGTCAAGCTTAATATAAAAGCCTTAAAGGCTGTGGTAGTCATCTATCTCAGAGTTACAATGGTAAGTATACTGTTTTACATAAGACTGAAGCAATACTGGAGACTGTGTGTAGAAATCTGGGCAACACCTAAGAACATGCAGCCATGTCAGCAACCTCCAAGTCCAGTGATTTGATTTTTTTTTCCCAACTGCAAACTTCATAATATATTCCCACAGAAAAATATGTTCCTGTACCATAGCTTTAAATCTACTGACAGTAGTTTTTGCAGTGTCCTTAGCAAAACAAGCCTAACAAAGAAATAATCCACAAACCTCCCAAGGTTTGTGAGCCACTGATTGAAAAACTACTTCAATGAACTGTATTCCCATTGCACCAACAGAAGAAACCTTTATCTGCTGTGAAATTCATAATGTGTATCAGCTTTACAGACAAAACAAACAAGAGAGCTCTAATCAATGCAACGGTCGAGACTGATGACTTTTTCTGGGAAAAAGAAAACCTCCAACCTCCCAGTTTCCCCTAAAGTTTTGCCAAAACCCTTGCATCAGGTCCAAGCATTGGGTTCTATCACACGTCCAGCAGAAAGAAAGTTAAACTTCTAGAAGCAGTCAGATCTGACATGTAAGGAAGCAGCAGAATAATATCAACCTATGAATCATGCTCATCATCTTCTGTTTTGACATGTTGCAGGAGGAAATGTGAGAGTTGCCTAGGGAAATTTCTAAATCCTTCAATTGTCTTCCCTTCTAATATCACAGATGCATCATACCACAAAGCTTGAGTACACGGATTGGTTTTGCTGTGAAATTGAATGTTATTATTTTATTGCAGCACCATTTCCAGACACCATCACTTTGCTAGAGCCATTTTAATTTTCACTGCTTTTGGACATACACACAAGCACCAGTAATTTTATTCTGTTAAAAATCCCAGTCTGTGCAGTGAGTTGAGAAAACAGCAACCAGCATCCACAGTGAAAAGAACAGGTGAAAGACACCTGACATGCTAGCCAGAGAAAATCTGTGGGGACAATTTTTAGTCTGTGCTATACTGGTGTAGAAGTGAAAAAGTAGGGTACATTCGTATAGCACAAACAGTCAAATAATACTTAGTGTTCAGGAGACCTTAGTTCAGTGTTCGAGTGTTCTGAGGCCTTCAGAAAAATCACTTCAGGTCTGTGTATAGCTTGTTTCTATATATACCATGTATTAAGCTAGGCCTCTCCGTTAGAAACTTCTCAAACTGCGTAATAAAACTGCGTAATAAAAAAAGTACGTAAATAAATATTTCTTAAATAAGGCTTTCTAAGACATCTCTGCATCTCTGGCTGTAGAATAATAAAGTATTTTATTCTTGTCAGTGGTTATCACTGCTTCAGTTTCTGATGCTTTTCTTCTGAAACATAGTCTATTTTGCCTATCTCTGTCCAGAAAAGGAATAAGTTTCCATGCTACTAAAAGCTCACCCAGCTTTGTAAGGCCCAGAACACCAAGGTCCTTCCTCACATAATCCTCACTTACCCTTGTGAAAGCATCAAGTGTATCGCACAGAGCATATAGCAACAGTTTTTGTTCAGTTTTTATAAGCAAAACTTTTAGCCCTTCTAACAAGCTATACTGAAGCAATAAAGCCCAGTAGGTTTCTCAGGATTTCCTTAGCAACTTACAAAGATGAGAAAGAGGTGAGTTGTCTGGCAGTACAGTAGGGTAGTCTCAGAAACCACATACTTTTGTTTTACTGCTTACTCTAAAGCCCCAAACAAACAAACCAAAAAAGGTATTGGAAAACTTGTCCTAAACACTTTGGAACATGCTACTTTTACACCTTCTGAGTCACTTTCTGGCCACAAAGCAAATGAGTTTCCATGCTACTGAAACTTGTTCACCTTTCACCTTCTTGTCAGAGGTGCATCAGCAACATTGCATCCTCAAACATAGCCTTACTCAGTGAACTTTTGGCCATGTGCAGTTCTGTGCTTCTTCACAACATATTGTGAAGAACAGATGTTCTGATTTAACTTTCCTTTATGCGATACTGTCTTTCTACATTATAATATCTGGCAGTGTTATTGCATCTCTTCCTGCTATGTGCAGAAGAAATATTTCTCTGTAAAAAGACTTGGAAAGGTAGGTCTTGGGATAAACATATTCTTGCAAGTGAATCCTTCAAGCTTCCCTTAATTACCATCTTCAAGATTAACATAAATGACAAAATGGATCATCCTTGTAGCGTATGATGTAAGCGTTCAAACTGGTTCTCAATGTTTTTACATCTTGCTACAAGTCTTTGGAGAAAATGTACATTTTCTGCTGTAATAACTGCAATTGAAACACATTCATTAGGCAGCATGAGTTTTCAGTTAAGATTTAGCCCTGCTACCTCTTCCTTGTTAATAAAATTACCTCTTCGGGCAAACAGTGTGTACCCACTCCAGTAGTGGTCACAGAAATTAGTCAGTCAGAAATATTGCAAGAACACATGTAGCTCTGTACAGCCTCATTCAAACTATCTTACTACACACTCTGAGTATTACCTTTAATTATGTGATCACAGGCTTATTTTCACCTACATTTTACCTCTTCCCATTCAATAGTTTCCTGTCTCAAAATCATTTCTTTCACCTACATCTTTCAGTTCCTGCCCTCTTCTCAGCTTTCCCATTTCAACCTTAGAATTCTTGCTCGTTTAGTCCTGACTTCACTGCTGAATGTCTAATTTCCCTTATGCCATTTAAATCCAAATCCAACAATATCCTGTTTATCCTTGTTTATTGTCTTCTACTTACAGTCCATACAGATGTGTATACCCAGTTATACCTTCTAACCATTAGGAACCATCACATAAGAACAGGAAGTCCTTTATTTTCCATCTCTCTGCTTAAATCCAGCTGCTTTCCAGATCAGCCTCCAGCACTCTTTTCCTTCAGAATTTCCTCTGATTTTCATCTCATAACACTTTGTGCTTTCTCGGTAAAAATGAAGGAGAGAGTAGTTTTCTGCTTTCAGAGCAGACTTCACATTTGGACTTGCTGAAAGCAAACATCAGGGACTTTCTTAGCAGTCAGTGATTGACTTAATATTGTGTATGTGCCTTCTCACTACACTTGATTGTAAGGGCATAAAGCAAAACTCCTCTGCTGATTGAGAGAGCATGTTACATGAGGGAGCATAAATCAATGAGAGGTTTAGTTTAGAGTGGGGAAAGCCATCTAAGCATAGGTAAGGTACCCTTTTCAAAAATAGTCAGGTCTATGACCTTTGTCAGTATATTATACACATTTAACTTGGAAAGCAAAGAAGCTAGAAAAGAAGTAACACTTTCTGAGAGGAAGAACTAAGGCATGTATCCAAATATTAAAAAATGGACCTGTCAGATTCTTGTGCTTTTTATTTTTTTTTCTTTTCTAGTCCTTCCTCTATTTTCTTCTGCCTGATGAAAAGTTTTGGATTATTTCTCTCTCTGGATTGTTCCTCTTGTCCGACTTTCCACTTCTCTTCTAGCTCTCCTCTGTAAAAAAGGAGAAAAAAAATCTCAAAACTTCCTTCACCTTATTTCAGTAGCTGCTGTGAAAATCTACCATTTTACTAGATGTCAGGCTAAATAAACTTGCCCAAGGCTGCTGCAGGTGGATTGTGCTCATCAAGCTAAAAGTACTTGTGAATGTTATGACTGACTCTTTGGCAAGCCCAGAAGAAGCATTGTACTACCGCTTTTCAGCTTACCTCCTCCTTCAGTGATGCCAATATCATTCCAGGCTTCAGCCTTGCTGTTGGAAATGGCCAGACATCTGGTGATCTCATTGTTTTAGTACTGGGAAACAGTTTAGAGTTTGTAATAGATTTATAGAAATGAAAAATATTTTGTCGTTTTAGGATTTGTGGTTTGACCCTGGAAAGAATGAAGAAAAAAAGACTGAAGTTATACATCTGTGATTGAGTGAATTACTGAGAAGTTAAACCAACTAGCTTTCTTAAGAACTAGTCATTTTTTTCCAAATGTAAGTGTTTGCGTATTGATTTTCAGATGTTTGTCCAAGATGGACAGAGGTGAAGAAAGACGGTATTTTAAGAAAGGGCAATCACTACTGCTAGGCACAGAACTGGATTGCAGACAATATGAAGCTGCTCAAGGCTTCAAGAATTGCTAAAAGAAGCTCAGACGCTCAGTAAACTACTACAGGGAACAAACTGATATTTTCTTCTTTGATTGTTCCAGCAGCATAGATGTAAATTGTTCCACACATTTGTCACATTAAGAAATAGAAGATAGATTTGTTCTTCTTAATGATATTTTTATCACCAGCATTATACTAATTTCTAGACTTCAAAATAAAAGGTTTCAGGTTAGCTATATTCGTAACACTAGAAGCTGGTCACATATTCATGGCAGAAGTAACTAAAATAAAAAGAATCACAGCTATAAAGGACAAAACTACATAACCACAGTTTACACTCCACAGGAGCTAAGCCATACTATTCCCAGCCTCCATCAAGTCAGTCTGTACAGTCTATACTCTTCAGTTCTTTTTGTAGGAGCAAACTATTGAGGTAATTGAATGAACTACTGAGCAGTAAAACCAGTGCAGAAAAACCAGGGGAATGTAACAACACTGAGGTAGCCATTAAGACTGACTAAATATGTTTAGGATTGTTTTCCATCAGAAAAAGATCCATGTAAAATGTTCTACTCCATAATTTAGATATTGTCCCCTTCTCCTCCTACCCAAAGAAAGCGCTGATTATTTACAATACTACTTCCTTCTGCCACTCAACCTTCCTCCAGAGTGCCTCTATGCAGGGTGATTCAATAGATCTCTACTTTGTCTTTGATCTTCAGTGCTCAGCATTTTTCATTGGTCTTGCAGGGCCACAGCTCCTAGATAATAGCTAAAATTTTAAGAGTTTCTTCTGTTCTATGTTTACTACCACTAGAAAGAATTAGCAACTTCTTGCCCATCAGTAAGAAACTGGTCAAATTTTCAACAAAAACATTCACATGTCTATGTACTGTGAGAGGGCTGAGGTGTATAAGGTGGAAGGGAGACTCAAAAGCGGCAAAATGCTTTCGACAGGACCAGAATTTCCACAGCTTCTAAATGTGTGATTACTTTCCAATCTATCTCCAAAAATTTCTATTGAAAAAAAATCTTTCAAATTTAAGTACAAAGGATTTTCTCTCTTTACATTAGGAATGCGAGCGAATGAAGCTGTTTTGGTTTTGGAACACTATATTGGATTCTTTTTTCTTTAAATCCTCTGGATTCTGATATTGCATAAGTTCACTTTGGGAATTGTGTATTAACTGGTGTGTCTTGCTGCTGAGACAAACCATTTCTTAGAAACGTTGAGATGATAGCAGAAGGGTTTTGACTTCTGAACCACGACAATAGTATTCCTGTTGAAAGCATATTATTAGCGCTTCTGCCAATTCTGAGTCTTGCAAAGAAGTCAGTCTCCCAGGGAGATGATAGATACCCAAATCCAGACCTGACATGAATCTTCTGGGCTCTCTTAACAAAGATACCACAATCATTATTCAAAGCACAAGGCTTCTCATTCTTCCCGGGCAGACAGTGGAAGAGCGTGGGAGGTCAAGAAGTGCATGCAAAGGAGGTCATGATTGCTGTCCTACTTTTTATGTTACTGTTGAAAGATTTACTTTTGACATCTTCTAGAAGATAGTCCTCATGCAACCTCTCTCCTTTTTCCCTTTGCACACCATTTAATGTCAGCTAGTCATCGCTCGTGAGAGAAAGGGGGCAGATATTTATTCACTACAGTAGCAGCTATGCAGACAGGCTCAAGACCTGTCACAAACATGGTAAGATCTGTGTTTAGCCTTGCATCCATAGAAAATATAGTGTCACAAGATAAATGTCAATGAAAGTGGTGCAGAGGGCTGATCCTATTTCTTATAGGAAGGGAACAGTGTTATGAAGGCTGCCAGGAGTAGAAGGGTCCTTTTGTGCAGGTGACTTTAATATCTTTGAAAGGAATGAAATGAAGAGAACCCATTCAATTTTTGTCAGGAATAACTCTTCACTCTCCCCCAAGACAATTATTTTAAGTGCTGGAAGAAGAGGAAATAGCTCATTATTTTACGTGGCTTGATCTGCTTTCCATCTCTCCCAGTTCTACTGGGAAAATATTTAATATGGAGAAAACACGGTGCAATCAATAGTCTTTCTGTCATCAGCTTTTAGCAGTAGCTTCACTAACATCTGTGGGTGGGGTCAAGAGGTAAAAAATCCCTAGGCTGATTTATTTCCCGGATAGATAGGTTAAGCACGCCAAAACTCCACTATATTCCCAACTTGGTTACATGCAATTCTTGTCTGAAGATATTTGGTTTATATCCTTGATAAGTATAAACATCAAATACCAGTTTCCATTAGGGTCTACTAAAATATCGTTCGTTGTCAGTGATGGTCTTTGGTTTCATGTGGAGATCTATTCCAACTGTAATAAGCATCTAGCATACTTCCAGCCTCATTTCAGCCTCAGCACAGTGGCTCTGTGTCACCATGTAATCAGTAAATTCAACTAGGACAGTCTGTAGGTCTCTCCCAATGACCCCATCAACCTAAATTTCCCCTTGTATCTGAACCTTTGTCCTTGATTCATTCTTAGCCCCAATGGTCAGCCCTAAAACACTCTCACACATTCTGTCTGCCATTTTATAATGTGTGTCTATCAGTGTCATTTACTCTGAACCCAAATACACCCAAAATGTAGATTTAGCTTGTGAGATGTTTTCAGCTGGTAAATCAAATTCTGCTAATCCAAATTCTCTCTGCCAAATCACCATATCAGTCTATGCAGGTTTCAGCCCTAATTTCATAATATACCAATGTCTCCTAGAAGTTCTTACGGCTTTTATAATTTACTTTATTTATTTTAATATTTCATAGAATCATAGAATCGTAGAATGGTAGGGTTGGAAGGGACCTTTAGAGATCATCTGGTCCAACCCCCCTGCAGAAGCAGGGTCACCTAGATCAGGTCACATAGGAACATGTCCAGGCAGGTCTTGAAGACCTCCAAGGAAGGAGACTCCACAACCCCCCTGGGCAGCCTGTGCCACTGCTCCGTCAATTTGTTTGATTTAATATTTTCTGTTTAAACTAAACAAGCCAACCTCAATCCAGATTAGCAAACCTGTTCCAGATATTATTCACAGCCTAGGATGTACTTTACTACAAAGTGTCCCTTAAAGGCATTCGGTTTAACACATACTCAGCAATCCCAGCCAGGACCACAATGACCTATATTTAAATGCCTCTTGATGACTGTAGCCACCTACACTTTCCCATCACCTTAACTGAGCATTGAAAACTCTTCTGTTCAAAAAAGTAATTCTTACCACTTGTTTTCACTGTCAGAATGAATATTAATACCAATATTATTATTGTTTTAACCCAGCTTTCTATAAATTGAGGTAAGACCTGGAGGAAGCCTTCCAAACCAATTATATTACTGTACCTGATTACTCAAGCTTGAGTAAAGTATCTAATTCTAGCACTGACTGCAGATGTGCAGCTCAGGCAAGTATCAGACCCTGATAGTTTAGCCTATCAACCGTAATCTGGAATGATATATACATACTCTATGATATCACCCCCACATCTTTATTTTAGCTGGTGGTGCTTGCATGGCCTATATCTAGAGTTTTGTATTTAACACAAGTTGTCATGAGCATTATCTGGTCAGCTCTTACAAAACTTAACTTTCCAAGCCCAGTTGATCCTCTCCTAGTGGCTTCAATTGGTTAATCCGTAGCTTGCTTTAGTTAGGCAAACAAGGAGATTAATTGCCCCTGATGGCAGCAGTTACCTAGGAGAGACTATAACCTAAATCACCTCTTCTGGTGTTTCCTGATACTAATTAAACTCTGCCTGCCTCAGGAGTAGAGCCAGACTGCAGCCTGGTGAGGTGGCTAAACCTAAAGACCAGATGAGTACAACTAGGTTTTATTTCAGGCTAGGGTTAATTGTAGTGAATTGGTTGTTACCACAGATGTAAATTTTTCCAGGTGGCTCTGGTGGGTGGGTCTGTAAAGTCTGAAGTGCAGTCAGATAGCTCAGGCCTACTTTTTTTTTTTTTTTTTTTTTTTCTTCATGAGCTCTAACTGCACTTTTTGGAGGATCTCTTGGTACCAACCTTTCCCCTTGGTAATCTCTATCTTATGTGTGTTTCATTGATAACCTGTGTCTAGCAAGGTCACTGATTTTAGACACAAAAACACCATTGCCTTGCTAGTTAAAGAATCTCAGCCTAAATTTTATGCTGGAGTTAAAGAATGTGTCAGCCCAAATTCTAATGCTGGAATAGATTGAACAATCTAAATTATCTTTATGCTTTGTATGAAAGTTAACCTCCGTGCTTCATAAGGGAGGTCCAGAAGCACAAGGAATATGCCTGAGTGGGAAAGATGTTGAGGTTATACAAGCTGACTCTGTGCTGTTTACAGAAAGTCTTTTGACTTAGACTGTAATGGCATTTTTCTTATACAGAGATTATTTTTTTTAAAAAATGAAGCTTTATGGAAGTATCTCTTCATTTAAAAATACATTATGTTATAAAGTAAATAGTCATGCAAGACTTTGGCTTTTAATGCTACAAAGCGTTATTCTGAAATACTATTTTATTTTCAAAATACAGTCTTTGATCTGGAAACCCTTTTCACTGAAGTAAGTACAAGTCCAGAAGGAAATAAAATACCTCATTGACTATTTTTATGGTGTTACAAGTATCCTTTCAGACCTTTGTTCCTATAGAGGAAACAAAGCTGTGGTTAAAATGCAGTCATGATCTTGACCTTCACCTAGTATATTGATCTCACTGCCCAGGTAGCAAATGACTTGTGTCTACACACATGATCCATAATGTACCCATGTCTCAGTGACTATCAGCAGTGTATCCCCTAGGTAGCTTCCAGTGAAAATTTAACATTACCAACACCTGGTAGTAGATGATAAAAATTTTGCTCTTACAGACTGCACATACTTAGGACAGCAACACAATGTTATTTGAGACCACTGGACTCTCTTTGCTTCTCTGGAACGAAACTGGAACTGCAACACAAGGCGATTGAGACACTAGAAGCTGTGTATGGAAGTGCCTGAACACAGGAGCTGGAGTTAACCAACTGTTAAAAACTGGGCCTGTGAAGCTGCAGCCATAAGTCCTAGGCAGTGTAGCCTATCACTGGTTGTGCCCCTGTGCACACCCCCAGCCACAGCCATGCTCTGAAATACTACTGTCTTGGTGGCATGGCAGTGACTGGGCCCTGGCCCTGTGCTCAGAGGCCTTCAGCACCCCTACAGACACTCAGCCCCCAGAGCTATCAGACAGCTGTAGAATCCCAAGCCCCGATCCTGAAGGCAGCCCTGGAAATGAGGGGCTGCACCCAGCTGCCAGGGAAAAGCTGTAAATGTTCCCTGCTGCTCTTGTTTTCCTCCTGGAATTTTAGGAAAGAGAAGTGGCTGTTTTAGTCCATATTTGGAGCCTTTAAGAAAGGTATTAGGAGACACAGCACATTGTTTTCTCCACAAAACACATGGATGTCAAACAATAGACAAGACTATTTGCTGTCTTGAAGAGAAGGCTGTGCTAGAGTGATAGTATAAGAGCGACCTGAACAGAAAAACTCATCCATGAGGGAAACTATAGCTGTTTAAAATACAGGCAAATACTTCCATAATTAAATACTTATTACTCCCTTTTAAAACATTTGCACAAAACTTATGGCAAGCAAAATTCATATATTAGCTCTCATTTCCCTCTATGGCCTCTCATCCTTTAATCTTTCTTAATCTTCCTTTTTTTCCCCCTTATTTTTTGATTTTCCTTTATTTTTCAGCAAAGCAAGCATTTGTCCTACTTTGCATGGAAATTTGTAAGCAAAAATTTTGGATGAAAATATTTTTCCAAAAGGAAAAGTTAAGTTTCCCTTCAAATAAGTGAAGTTCATCCACATGTGCTTTCAGCAAGGTATGATGTCAACCATTACAAGTCCTTTGAAAAGTCAGATAGTGAGCAGACATGCACAAAGATAATTTTCCCCATCGATGAACCAGCAGTAATTACTTTCTTTCTCTCTCTGTCCCTTGTTTATGGAATTCTCCCGACCTATCCAGCTCTCCAATACTGGTATCACCAGAAACTTGCAGTTTCCAATTTGCAGGCTGATGACATACTTGAAAAGCAAACTTTCCCTTCTTCTTGTGGTCTAACTCATTAGGTGTGGTGCTGTTAGGCTGCATCTGAATGATATCTGACGGAAGAGACGAAACAAGAGGACTATTTTCACAGTAAAAGAAAGTGAACCACTGGACACCAAACAGTCAGGCCTGGGGACCTCCTATAGCCTCACATGACTCAAGCAAATATGAGAGTTGATGCTCCTGCTCCTTGGGATGTAAAATGCTGCCCCTGAGCACAATACAGAGATGTTAAGTTTCACAGCATTAGTACCAGATATCTACTATTGGTTGATTACCAAGAACAATATTTGAACTTTGTTTTCTATGTCATTATAATTCATTGTCCCTCATTTTACCTCATCTCATCTTCCATAGCTAAGAGAACAGACTTTATTTTTCCTGCCGCTTCACTAACATCTGATGGATAAGAGCTGTAATTAATATTTATGGGTATTTGCCTCTAGATGAGAAATAGTTTTGAGGTAATTTTGTGCAGAAACAACAGTTGCTGTCTGTGATGAAGCTGAAATGTGAAGTACCCTTCTCTCTGACCCCACATCTCCATTCCTAGGAAAGAAATTTTAAAGAGCACATTAAAGGTAATTACACCAAGCTTCAGACTGATGACAGAACACGTGGAAAAGGAACTGAAAAAAAACAGAAATACCATTAGTGAAATACCGTTTCAGCCTCTTTTCTGTAGTTCATTGCCTAATTTTAGCCTGTTTCCAAGTGATCATTGATTAATAATTGCCATACAGTTTTTCAAGCATGGGGTAACAGATCTCTCATGTGGGCAGAGTGCAATCTCTTTTGCTTGCCCTTGTAGAGAATACTGCAGGGGAAAGGTGTGGTGGCAAGGGCTGCACAGGGGTCTGCAGAGAGCCTCAGGGAACAAATGTGCTCTGGGGCATTGGAGTTGCTCTAGGTTACTGCCACAGCACCTTTGCCAAAAGCAAATTGAGGTAAACATCACAGCTGAGGCTACTGTTGAATGATGGTGTCCAGGTGAAAAAATTGTATCTGGACACTTTTAAGCCATAATTTACAATAATTTCTACTGTCAGACAGGTAGGCATGTATTTTGTCTGTTAAGAGTTTGTTTTTAAAATAATGACCCTGCAACAATTTGGAATTCTGTTCGGTGCAGCGCCCCCGTGTGGCGAGAAGGATGCGGGACCACGGTGTAGCCAGCAGGATGGTTTGGTGCGGCGCCACAGTGTGGTCAGCACGATGGTTTGGTACGGGGAAACTGTGTTGAGCAGGATGGCTTGATGCGGGGCCATGTGTGGTGAGCAGGATGGTTTGGTGGGGGGCCACAGTGTGGTGAGCAGGATGGTTTGATATGGGGCCATGATATGGTCAGTAGGATGGGTTGGTGTGGGACCATGGTGTGGTCAGCAGGATGGTTTGGTGTGGGGCCACAGTGTGGCGAGCAGCAAACGTGGCCTGCAGCAGACGGCCCTGTGTTGTGTACATCACAGCATGAAGGAAGGTTGCTGTGAGCGATTGTGAAACTCTGGCCTAACTGTGTGATACTGTTCCTAAGGAAACACAACATGAAAACTTCACCTTATTTTAAACGTGAAACTTTTGCTTTATGCTGAAATTAAATGTAATTGCCTGGTAGGTGTTAGCAAGGTTGAGAGTTTTGGGTTTTTTTTCCTTTCTAAATTAGTAAATAAGAAATACAGATAATCTCTGTCCTCAAAAGACCAGTTGAAAGCAGCATTTGCCCTTCTATTTCATTGAACAACATAATAATTCAATGACTCGACACTACTTAATTTTATTCCGTTTTTGTCTTGAACTCTGCCAGTCGTACTGCGAATCATCCCTATATATTATTCTGTAGAAGGTTACAAAGAGACAAAATTCCACTTGGAGGCCTTAGGTGCAATGATAGTGTTTGGAGCTCCTTTTTCTTTTTCTAATATTTTATCTGATAGTCGAGGGAAAAATACTGTTTTTCCTGCAACTTCAAGCTTAATAGCCTGAGACCATTTCAGCTACAACAAAACTTTCAGATTCCAAACAAACATTTTCTCCCCCTCCTTTCGTCTCCTTTGAGATTTTTTCCTTTGGAAAATTTTCATTCAGCACAAGGCCTGTTATCCGTATCAGTAGTTTTCTACCAACCTTTCTGAACTGAAGCAAAACAAAACTTGACTCCAGTACTAAACAGACTTAAATCCTCTTAGGCAGCTATCCTATCACCAGCTCAGCTTCAAATTAAGGGTGTTTAGTTCTGCAGCATCACTTTTCTTTAGCAGCTACCTTTGCATCAAGCAAAGGACTGTGAGCCCATGTTGTACTGATCAGGGGCACTGACTTCAGAAGGATACGATTTCTGTTCCTCGAACAGTTCTTAGTAGTTATAAAATCCAAATCCATTCAGTTTAAAGAGGTTTGGGGTTGTTTTTTCCCCAAATTACTGTTACATTTACAAAAATTAGAAATTGTGTTACTTTTTTTTTTTACATTATTTACTTCCCTCCCCCAATTATTGTTTTGAAAATAGACATCTCAGCTTTAATCAGGCTTCCTTATCTGCAGACATTCAAAACCCATCTGGATGAGTTCCTGTGTGACCTACTCTAGACGGTCCTGCACTGGCAGGGGGGTTGGATTAGATGATCTTTCGAGGTCCCTTCCAACCCTTAATATTCCGTGATTCTGTATGATTCCTTGTCAAATTGTTCTTCTGGCAGTCAAGTGTTTAGCTGGTAGGCAATTTTTTGACAATAAAAAATTTTAAGATGGCAAACTGAATACATATCAGCAATATATCTCATCTGGGGAGTCATTCCAGTTCTATGGCAACATAAAGACACTATTAATCAGTGTTACTCAGCCCTCCCACCCATAGCAGTGGTGAAACTTCTAGGTTTCTCTAAGTTACAAAAATAATTCAGCTTTGTGTCCAAAGGTGTTCATGCAAGCAATAGTTTTACTACCCGCGGTTAGGAGGAAGTTAACTGGAAGTTAACAGCTTCTGCTGAATTCTTCCATTGACGTTTGAAAAATCTGTTCTTTCATGTAGAAGCACCATTTTGTAAGGGATTTTCTTCCCCAGCTGCTGCCTTTATTGTAAGTAGACAACTTGAAGAATCTTTGCAACATCCAGGATATATGCTATATTTATTTAACAAACTATGCTACATCGTATGACCAACTGCCTCTTTTCCCACTGGTAAGATGGTGGTAGCATAAGATTGTTATAAGCTTGTATGTAATGCTTTTTTTATTGCTTACTGGAAAATTTTGCATGTGGGAATAGAAATCTTTGTTAGTGGAATGTAAGGGAAGATATTATTACTGTGCTGCTTCACTTCCCATCACCTGTCTGCAAATCCTGAAGTTTGCAAGGTTGTTCTGCAGGTTATCCTTATCCCTCTGCATGTTCTCTTCCAGTACTGTCCTAAGGGTGATGATGATCCACATAGTGCGATTTTGTGTATCAACATCTCTCTTGATAGAACTAAATAAGGATGATTCATCCTTCATAATTCTGCTAGTCAAGGGCTACAGGGACTAGACCTATAGCCCTGGTACCTTTTTCAATATCATGTCATCATCTCTCTACTAATCAACCCTCTTCCCAGTCTGCAGTTTCTATTCCAATTCCTAACTTTTTAGGCTTAAGCACATAACATTTTATCAAAGGCTTCAGCAACAACATAATTCCTAAATAAAATCTTTGAATTATCTTATCAAAGAATCCTATTAAGCTAGCTAACATGCTCTAACTTTGAGAAGTCTATGCCGTATTTGATTCCAGTTGTATTTTCAATGTTTGTTTTGGAGACTGTCATCCCATTGAATCTAAATTAATAAGTTCATAGCGGCACAGTGGCACTCTTCCCCATAAAATACTGCTGCTTGTAATTGTACAATAATTCATCTGACCTCTAAAATTATTCAGACATGACATAGATGGAGTTACATTTTTATATGTAATTTTTAAGTTCTTGGGTGAAAATTACCTGCTATCTTGGTGCAATATATGGCTTATTTTCTGTCTTGTAGCACAGTTTTTGTCTCTCATTCTGCAAGCCTTTAACTCTTTATGTACAAGGTGAGCATAGTTCATTGTACTGAAAATGGAGTTTGACTATCACTGACATAAAAAATATGTGTCTGGATCATGCATTTAATACATTGTCAAAGAACTTTTTCAATATTTCATTTCCAAAGTGTTTTGGATTTGTGTGGAGCCATTTCTGGTAATGAGGAAGGGACTGTAACAGTGGCTCCTGTAAGAAGTTGCTCGAAACTGTCCCCAGCTCTGAGTCAGACCCACTCTGGGGCTGAGCTATTTGGACACCTCCACTATCTTCTTTTTAAGAAGAAGCAGCCAGAAGAGAAGTGTTGTCCTTTTCTGTAAGGTGATGGAAGGAGTTGGAGGAGAGAAGCAACCATTCAGACCCTAAAGTCAGTGAGAGAAGAGGAGATGTGCTGGAGCAGAGATCCCCCTGCATCACATGGTGAGATGGTAGCTGTCCCCCTGAAACCTGTGGGGGACAATGGTGAAGCTGAGATCTGCTAGCAGCTTGTGGAGGGCCCCACAGCAGAGACAGTGGCTGTGCCTGGAGGGGCCATGGCACTATGGGGAAGTGGTGTTGGAGCAGAAGTTCTGCTGCCATGGAGGAGACCCACATGAGCAAGCTGCAGGCCTTGGGAACGACTCATATGCAAGAGGTTTGTAAAGGACTGTGTCCCGTGGGAGGCACCTCACCTTGAAGCAGGGGAAGAATGTGAGGAGTCCTCCTCTGAGAAGAGAGAAGTGGTAGAGACTATTTGTGAGGGACTGGCCACATTCCCCATTGTCTGCCACCATGCACCATTGAGGGGGAGGAGCCATCAGGAGCAGGGAGCAGAGTCCAGGAAAAGGGAAGAGGGAGGGGAAGCAGATCTTGAAGTGCTGGTTGTATTTTTTCTCATCATCCTGCTCTGTTTTTGCTTTCTATCTGTCCTGTTTCTAATTGGTAGTAGATTAAACTGTTCTTATTTTCTTCCCTAAGTTGAATAGTTGAGTCTGTTTTGCCCAGAACCATAATTGTCAGTGAGCCCTCCCTGCCCTGGTGTTGTATCCATAAGGCCCTTGGTTATCTTTTCTCCTTCTCTCTCCCCGGGGCCTTCATCACTCTACAGAAAATGGCAGGGGTAGGGAGGTGGCATGCAGAGTGAGTGTCTGTGTGGTGCTTCATTTCCAACTGGACTTAAACCATGACACAAGGTCAAGAACTGCTTTGGTGCCTTTATTTGTGAGATTCCCAACCTTAGCTCCCGTTTCCTCTTGCATATTCTCAAAGCCTCTGTTCATTTAATGTTGTCTGGAGAGAATCTGAATTACTGTTTCATTATTTGAATTCACTAGTTACTGTCAACTAATTTGTTTTTAATAAGGGAAATAAATTTCAAAAGTCAAACTTAGATACTGTTATATAACTAAGAAGGCAAATAAACATTAAAAAATCATTAACATCCCCAACTGTAGGGGGTCACCTAAGAGGCCTTTTTTTTTTTTTTTTGATGATATGGTCACTGCAATCTAAGTCAAAACAATTACAGAATCATATTCTATTAGGGCAATGACTTAGCAAAAAGAACCTATCACCTGTTATGTCATAGATTTTGGTTCCCTTAGCATCATTATCACAAGTAATGTTACCAAGAGTAGGTTTCCCTTTCCCTCTAATTTCTGTGCTTGCTACTCTTTTTTTTTTTTTTTTTAAAGCCTGTTATGAGAATTTTCCTTGCTTCCTTCATTATGTGTAGCACTGTAACTAGCAGTCAGATATCCTCATTCTCTGATCCATCAGACTTGTGGCTTGTTCAAAACATGAGTATGTGCTTTTGCTTTTAAGGATTAAATGGCTTTAATGGCTAATATCCTCTTCACAAGCTCTGATTTTGTCATATTAATTTTCTTCTATCAAGATTCTGTATGCCTCTTTTCATGAACTGAAGTAAAAACACTTTAGAAAGGAAGCTCTATTATCTTCATTTTATAAATGAGTCAAATGAATCACAGAGGTAAAAATATGCTAGCTAAGAACATTCAGCAGGTCAGTAACAGAACTAAGAATAAAATCTAGGTCTCTTGACCTCAATCCAAAATACGTTATTTCACCCTGCTTTAGTATATTGAAATCAGTAAAGTGGATTATTTGTTAAGTTGTACTCAGTACATCCAAGAACAGCAGAATCAGGCATTTAAGTTGAAATCCAAGCAGCTTCTTGTGTACACGAAATACCGATCAACTTACACTGTAAGTTAAGTCAAAAGCGCAACCCAAAAGACCTTTGTCTAATTAATCTTTGTATTGTGGGTGCCACAGATGAAAGCTTTCTTCCAAAGCATTAGTTACGTACGTAAGTTTTTGTTGTTGTCCATGCCTCATGCTTGGTAAGATGTGTTAAAGTGATAGCTCATCTTCTACCTCCCTATCCAGGAATACTTTTCCTACTTACTTCATTCTCAATAGATTGCTTACCTTCTTGTAACTGGTTAGATGTGCTTTGAAAACACTTGGTATCCACTGAAATCACTGAGGTTAACACAGCTCATAGAAGGCATGACCCTTGCTTTTGCTTAATAATGTCTAGGAGAACTGCCTCAGACCAAAGGAGCTCAGTCCAAATTACCTGACATTTCTGTTGAAGTTGAAAGAGAGACGAGAGACAGCTTGTCTTTATAGTCTGACAATTAGAAGGCTGAGTACATGATCTGGGATTCAATAGTCTGAACCCAGGAACATCTCTGTATGTCAGCTAATGACTGTTAAATTAGATTCAATAAGCCATCTTAGGAAGACAATCAGATGATTTATTGGTACTCAGTTATGATGAGACAGAGGAGGTGAGGCTTGAAGCCAGATTCCTCAAGCCCTACCTCAGGCTGAAAAGGCAGGTGTCAGTTTGTTGCTCTCCTACTGGCTCATGTTGAATAAATTCAACAGCAGTTGCGTAGGGCTATTTTTCAAAGTTTATTCTCCATTTTGATGCCTAGGGGTTTCTCTCAAAGTATAGGAGATGTGGGTTTCAGTTCCCACAGAAGGGAATTGAAGCAAGGTGTCTCATTGCTGAGGAGAATGCCCTGCCGTGGGGATAGCAGAAGAGAGAACCAGAGCAAGGCAGTGGAAAATAAAAATAAAATTAAACAAAGGCTGCTGCCAGCTTTCCTTTCAAATTGATGTTGCCTTTGGGCAACTGTGCTTGAACATATAACTGAAGTGTCTTAATGTTGGAGTGGCTTCTCAGTGGTGAACTTCTTTTCACAGATCCACCTGGAAGCAGCAATAAGATCAAAACTGTGTTCTGTGAATGAAGTTGGATTTCAAACACACTGTTGCCCCCAGAGTTCCCTTGTAGCTCCCTGCCTGGCATGCTGACTATTTTGAAACACATTTCCCCTTGCCTAGCCAAGATGTCTACTTGTATTTTGGATTCTGTTACTGTCCTAGTCTAGGCTTGACCTTTTCACAAAAGCACCCTGTAAAAGAACTCACGGTATAAAGGCTAGGTGAAATCAGATGATTGCTATCAGCAGTTTAACTTCATTTTAACAGATTTTAAAGAAATATTTGTGAAAAAGTCTTGCATGTGAGCCCTGAAGACTTAATGGGATTATATTAAAATCAACACAGAATTAATGTTGCAAATGTGACTTATTGATGCCTAGGTGTAATGAAAAAGGAGGTGAAGCCTGAAGCAAACTTCTCAAGACAGATGACAGTTTATGCTCTTTATTTTAAAGCAGATGGATGACCACCATTTATAAAACACGGCAAAATAAACAGCTTCAGTCAAATGCAAAAAAGTGGTATCTCTTCAAACAACAGACTGACTGGGTGCCGGTATGCCATCATAATCATCCGAGTAGTGCTGATACTGGTCAGTAAGAAGAGGCTGATGCAACTCATCCTTATTTTTCTTAGCACGTACGATACATGCGGCTGTAGCAAAGATGACTGCAACAAGAACCAGTGCAGTCACTATTGCGATCGTTATCATCTCTGTGACACGAAGAGCTCGACCTACAGGAAGGAAACCAAACGGGAATGTTATTAAAAGTGAATGTCAAGTGTATGCATATAGATTGGAAGGAAAGGCCAAGGCTTAGCATCTATTATTATTCAAAGAGTTGTGAAGTAGAACTAGTTTAAATTTTGGTTGATAATATTTGTTCCAAGATGTGAGAATATTTCAGTCTCTCTTGTTACACACTTAAAACAGTCCTGGACCTTTCTTCCACTATCTAATTTGTGAGAAATTTTCATTCTCTGGCATATGTTATAGAAATCAGGACTTTTTGCAAGGTTTGAGTCCAAATGAGAAGTTATCAAAAAACTAAAATGGATAGTGAAAGTTTTGTTCAGGAACAATGTATAATAAGTAGCTGTGTAGCTGAAATAAATCTCAAGTACAACTAGTCTGGAAAACCAGGCAAGAAAGTGAAACAAATCTTCACAAAGGCATCAACATGATGCATAAATTTAAAGGGAGAAAAATAGAATGAGAATAAAAGAGGATGCATCTAGGTTGGACAGTTTACCTGGCCACTCGACCTCATAGCTATATCCCAGGTTTTCTGGTGCAGTAACAAACATTTCATTATTGGTAACTGGAGGCCAGAAAGGCACCATATTGTACTGTCGGTTGTGTCCAATAGGGGCGTTCTCCAGCGGATACGTTGAGATATCTAAATTTGAAAGGCAAATCACATGTCTGTAAATTAAATCAAAATAATTTGCACTACTTTGATTTTTTTTTTTCCCCAGTAACTCAGGGTTTGGAGTACCTAATTTTTTTTTTGTTCCTAAATTAAGTTCATGTAGAAGGACTGGTTTTCCAGTGGGACAGATCCAGAACAGAGTGCTCTGCTCTGTTCTGAAAGCAAGATCAGTAATGGTATCTGTTTTTTTTTTTGTTGTTGGTGTTTTTTTTAACGTAAATAATCAGTAATTCATAAATCTTTCTGCCTGTATTGGGCTTTTAATTTCTTTTCACATGGAAAAGGAGAAATATGTATACATGAACGACTTAGAATACCTTTTTGCTAAGATCTATCTTTTTCTGACTATAACAATGTTGAAGAGCTCTCTCATACAGTTCAGGAGGGCAGCTGATACGAAGTGCAGTGGATTTTTTTTTGCACTCTTATGGTAAACCAGAAGGAAATCAGATTTAAAAAAAATCCATCTTTGTAAGATAATGCGAAGCTTGTGATAAGTCACGTCAGTACCACAAGGGGACACAATGGCTCTCTGATAGTTGACATCGGAGAAATACATAAGACAGGTTGTGGAAGCTGCACAAAGAAGCCTCAGTTGCGCAACAGCAGCTATTTTCTGAGAAGAAGGAAGAGGGAGCTGGATTGTCGTAAGAGGAATACAGACACTGCTTTGTGCAAGCTAATGCACAGACATTAGTGTCACACAGAGCTCCTCCCTGGTTTGTTGATGCCAATCTCCTTTCTTTAATTCTTTTTGTCTTCCTTCCTGGCATTTCCTTCCTTCCCATCTCTCCTTCACTTCTTGCCTTTATTCCTTTTCTCTCTTTTGGAGTTAAAGAAGCAAGGGAGGCAACAATTATGATCCTTGTAAGGATTGTGCAAATGGCTACGAAATGCTGGTAGTAAATTACAAAGGTCGTCAAAATGAATCACAAGGGCATGTGTGGCATCTGATTGTTTTTTAAGAAGAAATGCAAATACTTAATTCATACAAAGACAGAATGTCTGTGACATATTTAGATCTTCCATGATTGCACTGTTTTTGCTCTATGGAAACAATGTATTTACACATTTTGTTTTCTGGAATTGTGCCTGGTATCCCTGGTGAACTCTCTTCATGAACAGTGATTTGAAAATGGATGTCAGTGGGAAGGGAGCTTGCTTATTATTACTTTGTCTCTGTTAACTGTATTAACTGTTAAAATTCCAGTCCTCTCTCTAAGCTTAGGAGCATCTTGCTGTGCCACAAGAAGCAGCTGAATTCCTGTAACTACAAAGACTGATAACCATCCATCCCACCTCTATCCGTGAGCACATCTTACCTGCAGAATACCTTCGCAACCACTCATCAAAAACAGCATCTGTAAATGTGTGCAGGAGGACAAAAATGGGATCATTTGGTGATAAATGAGTTTGTCCTCCTGTCCCATTCAAAAATAGATGAGCCAAGTTGTGAAGACTTCGAACTGCGGGGTCATATTTCCCTGAAGGATCACTGTATCCTGAATATGCAAAGAAAGAAGAACACAAAAAAATCCTAGTGAAGATTCCACTACAGTGGAAGCTGTAGTCTCAGCTGGATATTTTTTTTGTCTGAAAGTCTCTAAAGTTGTGTTCCCTTGCTTAACAAATGAGTAGCTCACTCTGTACCTACTGGCATTTGAGGAATGTCCTCAGCATGCATGATTTTCAGATTAAAATAGTCTTTACCAAAGAATGCTGAAAATGTGGAGTTCAAGGCTGCCTGTATTTAATGCAAAGATGGCCAAAATAAACCATATAATCTCAAAAAAATAAAGATATATATTTATATATACATATCTTTTAGCATAACTGAAATAGTTGTATGTGTTCACTAACTATTGACTTCAGTGTGTATGTTGCCATCAATCCTAATGAGCCAGATGTTATGCTTGCACACACTATTTTCATCCTTACTGCAAACAAGTCTCGGAAAGCTTAACATGCTTTGTATTTGTATTGTGAAGGTACCTTATGTAACTCTGTTAATGCTCAACACTTCATAACTCTCATGTTAGATTTCAGCTTGTGAAGCATCAAGCTTCGGCCAAAATTTGCAGAAAGGGGTCTGTAGACTTGACTGGCTAAAGCCATGTTTAGATACTCAGATATTGATAGCTTATTTATCAAATGTAGTAAGCATCCAAAAAATTAATATATATTTAGGTTGGAGCAGATTCTTGCTTCTGTTCTTCAAGAGAAAAAAAATAGAGTAGATCGACCCCATTGTAAGAGTTGGGCCTTTACAAAAGAGACAGATGACTTACTAAAGGTCTGGCAGGGATCTGAGCTATCACTTAGTAATCTTTTCTCATGGGTCCTAGTCTTTACTGTTAAAAAGTCTGGAATATTACAGTGCAGAAGCAATTAGCAGGATACTGACTGAACAGCACAAATACAATTTTTGTGCTGGTTTCTGCATTGGAATGTGTGTATATTCAGATGCTGGTGACTAAAAATTTCATATTAAATGCATAGAGCTTAGAGAAGAACACAGTTATACGACCCAGAAAGAAGGACTAACATATCTAGCAATAAATCCTATACCTTGAACTCAATTACTACTTCAGTACCATTTCATGAAATACTACCAATTTCTTTTGCTTACTTGTGTTCATTTTAATTCAGATGTAAGGATAATGGCTCTGAGCACTGGATTGCTGCCTTTAAGAATGCAGCTGCATCAGTCTGCAGGCAAGGGCTGTCTTTAGCAATGGCAACATATTACTAGGTTGCAAGGTCCTAACCTCAGCTAGTTTCTACTTGTTACACCAGTGACAGACTTTTGAGGCTTTTATGCCTTTGAAGAACTGACATAAGCTATGAAGTAATTTACTTAGAGCTTATTTCCACTTAAGCTAACACTTAGAACAGTGTGTTCCTTGTGTCCAACAGACTGTCTCCAAACTCATACTTCCAACAGGAAAATATGGCAAGCCTGCTCCCTTGGCTTATTTGGAGTTACTCCAGGTCCTTTCACTTGCCACATTTACCTTCTACTGTGTTGCGGAAACTGTCTGTTGAATTGGAATAGAAAGGAGGAGTGTCAAATAAACCAACTTCCAAACACTGAGCAACATCCTCAGGATCTGGGAGACGCTGTACCATAGGCCTTGCAACATTGCCAGCAGGATTTCTTCGGATGGGACCACCCTCAGTGCCTGGGGATGGAGAGAAGAGACAAAACAGTACTGGAGTAAAACAGTAGGCCACAGAATGCATCCTTCTAGTGACTGAACTGTAGGGAAAACAAATCCCTAGCAAATGATACTCAAACTGAATGAATGGATAAATTTCTTGTGTCAGGCAAAGAATCTGAATCTTCATGGGGTTCTCTATGCCAGATTCTCCATACCAGAACATAAAAAATCATCTAGAAGCCTCTTACTGAAATTTATGGTTCTGTAAGTTTTTTGGGAACATTTCTGTAATTTTTCAATGCAGTTTCTTGATGAGACCAAGGACAACAGTTTCGAGAATGTCCTGACAGTAGCTGGGGAAAGGACTATATTTGATTTTGTAGGTGACTAACCCAATTTGTGTTTTACCCCTATTTATTCCGCTATTCCCATGATGAGTTTTTGCATGAAGATGATGAATAAAAAACAATCTTGATGAGACATTTTATCTGTTGTAGCTGAGGCAAATGTGTTAGGATTCAATATTCTTCACATTCAAAACATGCTGCACACAGTTAACAGGTGTATTTGTTGATGTTCTTTTAGAAGCAGAATGCCAAGATGCTGATATATAGAGCAGTCAGAAGAAAACCTTAGCTTCAGTTAAGAAATGGCACTGTCAGGATTAATTATTTATGGCACAGGAGATGAATAGACCCTGCAGAAGAACAGAAGTCAAAGCATTTACCTCTTCCTCTGCTGCAAGCTCCTGATCCATTTTTGAAGTGCTTGATGCCTCAGTGCAAGACAGATGGTAAGTATGTACCATCTCAAAAAAATGATCAAATTTGGATCAAGACTACTCAAAAAGCACTTAAGGACTTTTTGGCTGGGAAAAGCCATTGCAATCTAAAGTATTATACTTATTTATTATTAAAAAGATTTTCTCTTCAAATATATGCCAGCATTCATACTCACTGTTACAGATGGTTCCCAAAGTTTCATAGTCTTCTATACTCTCACATATCACTCGCCATTGAGAGAAGATTGAGTTCTGGCTGATAAGAGAGACATCAAAATTGCTCCTAGCTCCCATCAAGTCATCTGAGCAGATATCACAGGTGTTTTGTCCTGTTGCAAAGTTCCAGTAGGGCAACCCAAAAGTGGGATCCTGCAACATGTTCTAAACCACATACATATGGTATTACTACATTTGTGCTCCAGATAGCTCTAATATTTACTGCTAGAAAGATGTAAAAAAACAGCTAAATGCATCTTAGTAAGAGTCAGAGTCTTTCCTCATGGAGGAGAGGAAATCTACTGAAAATCTATGAACTCTATGTAAAATCTTTAGGTAGTTTTTCACATTGATATCTGTTTTCAACTGAACAGATTGTTTAATTGAGACATGGATCTCTCTCCATGAAATCATATTGTGAGTAGTAAGAAATATCACTTAATACTGATATCTCATTTTTCCAACTACTTTTTAATGGCTTGTCAACAAAAGCAGCATTTCTAGCACACAGAATAACTAAGCCAACTATGGAACAGCTGAACAGAAGGAAAAGTGATGAAACTGGATACTGTCCCTTTGAATAGTAATGGTTTTGTTTGAGTTGAACAGTTGTGGAATGTGTCCTGGCTTCCAGTATTTATATACCAGGATGTGTTGGCCAGCCAGATTAGCTTAACTAATGATCAGGTTTACTACCATAAATATGAAAATACCAAGAAAACACCAAGAGTTTTTGTGGGAAGTTTGTGCCTTAGAGCTATTGAAGCTAGTGGAAACACTTGAACAGATTTCAAAAGCTCTTTAATCCTGACCTTGAAAACTTAATTCTCTCTTTTTTTAAAGAAGGATGATGGTCTATAAAATAATATGTTCCTGTTATGGATAGGTCAGCACAAGAAAAGAGAAACAAGAGAATCACTGAATCATGGAACAGAGTATAACAAAACACTAATCAGGTAGTTACAGTAATTATGCAAGTAAAATGTGATTCTGAAACTCCAAGCCATCTCTGTAATATTTTCTTTAGAATTTCTACTGCTTTAATTAGACTAACTTAGTCAACAGTTAGGGACTTTATATTGAAATAAATATCCAATAAAATTTCTTCTGTGGCTATATTTAGCATTTGAATCTATTATTTTTACAGGAGATTTTTATGTAGCTTTTACATTTTCCATTATTCTGATTGAGATATTATTTTTAGCATCTCTATAACAATGACAGTCTAAACCCTAAATGCACCTAAGCGTGGTTTAGTGTACCAAAAGAATTACCGAAATTGATGCAGAATTATTTCAATGCGTAGAAAGAACTGGGCCAATTTTTTGCCTGCTAGAATATGGGAAGAAGTTCTTTAACTCTGCAAAGTATAGCATGAACACATGGCTCAGCTTTAACGTGAACTTTACCTGCATGTCTCTTTCAAGTTGCAGTAGATGGTACCTATGCCATGTGACAAAAGCTGGTCCCTCATGAGAGAAATCAATTCCTCCAAAACTCTGCTGCCCTGCACCAAGGAAAGTCTTCCTGACAGAATAATAATGAGACCACACAAAGTAGTTATAAATGGAGATATTCTCGAACTGTGGTGTGTTGCCATCTGGTCCAAATATTTCCTCACGTCTTCGTGTGGCAATAACAATGTCAGGATGTATTGTCACCTTGGCTTGATGTAAGGCATTCACAAAGCGCCTTCTATCTTCTGTACTCAGATCCAAAAGATTCCTTCTGACTGTGAGGATATAGAAGCAGCAAGTTACTGAAGTAGTAGACATTCAAATCCGAACTTACAGGAGTAAAAAATGGCAGATTCACCAGTAAATTGTGAATTTCACGCATTATAACAGCCTCTCTAATGTCATTACCTGCTCCTATTAACAGCAGCCATACATTAGGCCCTTTTAGCACTGTATCTCAAAACCATTTGAAAATACTGTTGTCCACATACAGAGAGTGACATGAGGAAGAAAATTGACTTGTTGAAATACCAATATGGCAGCAACAGGCGTCTACATCACCTCAGTCCCAGTCCAGAATGTTTTCACTTGGACTGAGATTTCAGGCTAAGTTTAGATTAAGACACAGAAGTCTTCACATTATTCTTCAACATACACTCATTTTCATTAAAAAAAAAATACTGTAAAATCCATAATTGTCTAAATGAGTGACAGGCTATTTGATATGAGAAGCAAAAGGTCTTAAGTATGAATCAATATAAAGAATTAAATTAAGTTTCACTAGATCAAGTTGATTTTACTTTCTTTGAAGTAGAAATACTTTTTGAAATATGAGTTTTATCCAAGGACTCTGTATCCTGAAACATGCTTTTCTGTTTTGCAGAACTGAACTGATAAGCTAACCCTAGTCATTTAGGGGTTACTTGTTATGAATTTTAAGGAGTACACTAAAAATATCCATCTATTTTTCATTTGTGCAGACTTTTTAACATTTTCAGTTTTCAAAACATATGCATGAACCACAATAAAAATTTGGACTGTTGTTAAATTTAGATGATATGAAGGCACCAAACTGCATTTTACAGCTATTTGTATGGATATATTGACTGAAATCCAACAAAGTCTGAGCAGATGAGGGCAGCTCTGTAGATGGACAAAAGAGGTGACTCCATGTGGGAGCTTAAAGCATAACAAGAAGCTAATTTCCCCTATTTAAAGTCATGTTGGCATGCATGATAAATCTGATTTGCTTAGCATTTTACAGAGTAAAAAAGGATTTAATAAGCAAGAAAAGCAAAAATTGCTTCTGTATACCTATCAAGTCAGCTAAAGCTGCTTTTTGCCTATCTCCAGATTTACTTTGCAAGGTTTGTGTGTATTTTATTCTTGTCTATTTTGCAGATTTTTCATTGTTAATGAGAACAGGTTAGAGCAAAGGAGGGTGCAACCTGGCTTAGCAGATCCAATGCATAAATCATACTTTCTGCTTTCTAGTTGGCTTCTTCAACCTCAAAGGATGAATAAAATCCTAAGACCTTTCCCATAGCCCTCAATAAATCATTTTTAAGGAATCCTATTGTTAAGGTTTAGAATTGGTAAGCAGCCCTTTGTTAACCCTTGATGGAACACTCACGTTCACAGAGTGTTTCCTATTTGCTAAAAACAATGGGGGTGTTGATTTTTGTTTCTGCAAAAGGCACTACACTAGAGACCTGTTGTTTCTTATGTCAACAGAACCCATCACTCATTTGACCACTATGGATTTTACAGGATTTCCATAACACCTTCAGATTTTCACTAATAAAGACTGAAATCCTGTGTGTTCAAATGGGTTTGATTTGAGAACAAGGAACTGTCTCCAAACCTGCTTGTCTTTTTCAATTTGCCTACAATATTAAACATTTTTCCAGTCCCGCAAGGATTTCATAACTGTTCCAAAAAAATTAGGCATCTGTTTACTGATATTCTGAACTAAACTGAAATTGAGGGAGCTCTCAGAAAGGTCCACTAGTTCCTGTACTGATTTTACTAAGCAACTCATCATCAGGGGTTGAGACTTTTAAAGATACTGACAATAAGGAGGTAAGTAAAAATTTACAAGAGCAAGTGCATAGCTTAGGAATGTATTAACTGTTTTTGAATCAAAAGACCTGCTGTTATACTTGAAATAGTCACAAAGTATTAAACGTTATATATAGATCTGTATTATTCCCAGTCATACTTGCAAACACACACCTGTTTATAGACATGGTTAAACTCTGAAATAATTCCAAAGAATGCCATTTTTTGAACTTAGATGTTCTATTCTCTAGTGGACTCTGTCGTAATCCTGCAATGACTGTGGGTTTTGTTTCTTCATTTTATTGGGTAGTAAATCTAAGTGCTTGGTACACAAGCTGAACAACTCACCCAGCAGCTGCTGTAATTACCCCTATGGCAACATACGTTTACTAGGTAGGTGAGAGGGGCGTTTGTATTTTAAAGACAAGAAACATGCATTTAAAAGAACTTTTAGAAGCAAGCACTGCCACCTTGAAATTTTCATGCCATCTTTCCAATGTTCTTACCTATATTGACTTGTTGGTTACAGGTAGGTCCACTCCAGCCAGGGCGACACGAACCACAGTTGTAGCTGGAGAAGTTGCCATTGCACCGACAAGTTTGGTTGAAGAAGCGTATGGGCCACTGCTCACGGTCATCCCGCCCGTCGTGGATATACTGTGGGCCGTGAGGTCGTGAGTCGACAGTCACTGGCACACACCTGCCCCTGCCTGTAGACACGCCACACCGGTCAGTACCTGGCCCAAACACAGGGAAATAGTCTGGGCAGCACATGCCACTCTGCAGGGACTCAACGGTGGCACACTGGCGAGGGAATTGAGCTCCAACTTGGCCGAGCATGCTAAAGAACAGCGTCAGAGAAAGGACCATCATTGTGAGGAGCTGCATGATGATGGATCCAGAGGAGCCAGCTGCCTCTGAGAGTTGGCTGTCCACATGCGCTGGCTTCTCTCCTGTGGTGGGACACCCAGCTCCCTCTGCAAGACAGAGAGGGGACAGGGAAAGGGAGGGAGAAAGAGAGAGGTGAGAATGCCCAGGCTATCCCTTCCCTTTCACAAAGTGCCTCCAAACCCAGTCCTCCGATCCTCCAGACTTTGATATGCTGACTGGAAAAAAGGATAACTCTGGCTAGAGATACTAAAGGTCTTCTCTCATTATCTGCATAAAAGATAGTAAACACCTAGGACTATATTTGCTCAGTGACTTGTAAGTGCTCCTGAAATTTTCATTCACATAGTACACCTGCCAGACAGTTTTACTTCACTACCTCAAAATGCCAAAACCTGTCTTCAGGCACTGGTTTTCAGAACCCTCTTTTTTTTTTCAAAACCACCCCCTCCCACTGTTCATGCCTTTCTTTTCTTCATTTAGCATATTTTTGTTCTCTGCTCAGCAGTTCCCCTCTGTTCCCTTGCAATTCTCTAATAGCAGCTCCACTAGAAAGTGAAGCTACAATAGTTCATGCATTGTACCTGTTCTCTTTTTCTGGTACCTCTTCCCTGCTGAGATGCTGTTCTATCTCTGCACGTCCTACAACTGTGTCTAATCCAAAATAAGCACTGCTAATTTCTCTCCTGGTTCAGTCTGCTTACTAATCCTTCTTCTGCCAACACAGTAGGGGTTGGCCTCACTCTCCTTCTATTAATCCCCTTTCTACTTCACTGCATTTCCCTGGACTTTAAGTACTTGAACAGCACATGATTTCTTTCATGCTTATCTCCTTGTGATTTTACAAATTTTAGCAAAGGTCAGAGACAAATACTTGAATTCAAAACTGTGCAACTGTGAAGTGTTGTATTTTGTGTTTTTGTTTTTTTTTAATTACTTGCAAAGAAAGGCTCACTTGAAAACAGACAAAGAACACTGGGGAAATTAACATTTAACAGACATTTCAAAAAATAACACAAAATTCCTCCAATGGCATTTTCAAGGTCAGGCTGAAGTAAGTAGCAAAGATACATTACTTAGACAATGCTTGAAACTTTCTGTTTAACTATATAGTTTGATAATTAAATAAAAAGACAATGATCATGTTGGAGTATCCTGAAACGCTAAATTCTGACAAGGTGCTGTAAAGGGTAACGAAACAAAGAAACAGAGAAAAAGAGTCTCTGAAATGAACAAAACACTTGCTGTAGTCTTTGCAAGGACAACTTCCACTGCACAAAGCTGGCCTTATTCAAGCCCTTACTCTCTGATCTATTGCTAAGGATGGCTTTCAGTGGGGTGAGGCTATTTTGGCAAGTAACATCTGAACTGGCATCAGGACAACACATTAACAAGTTTTCTGGGAAAAAGTTCAACCATAGTGTAATTGATGTTGAGCAGAAAATGGATTACCTTCTCCTTCTACTTCTCTATATGCAAGCCAAAGTGTGGAAGTGCACCTGTTTCTGTCAGGACACAAAAATAGTTGTTTTGCACCTTTATTCTTGACAAATTGTCATGGACTGCAACAGTGACTCTTACCATCTGTGGGCTGTGTAACCAAACATGCTATAACTTGCTTCAGTGCAGGACCGATGGTTTTAGTACATTGCTCCAGATCTTTAATTCATTCTCCATTTTCAGAGAGGAATGTTTGATAATCCTTAAACAGAAACCCTTTCCTTCTCTGCCTTTGTTTTATTCTCAATTTGAGCATATTTTTTTTCTCTTCATTAGCTTATTCTGTGTCCTGCTTCTTTCCAAGCTTAAATATTTTCTCTTTGAACGTGCCTACTGGGACATGTGTGACACAAATTAATTGTTGTCACATCAGAAGGTAAACCTCTAGAGATTTTATCTGAGAAGAACTCATGGTTCAAAGAAGCAGCATATAGGTTTTAGCTATGAATATTTAACAAAACTGCTCCTCCTCTTCTACTCTGCCCTGATGAGGCCTCATCTGGAGTCCTGTGTCCAGTTCTGGGCTCTCCAGCTCAAGAGGGACAGAGAACTTCTAGAGAGAGTCCAGCACAGAGCCACCAAGATGATCAGGGGAATTTAACATCTTTCTTATGAGGAAAGGCTGCGGGAACTGGGGCTGTTTAGTCTGGAGGAGACTGAGGGAGGATCTCATTAATATTTACAAATATCTAAATGGTGGGTGTCAGGAGGTTGGGACATCTCTTTTTATTGTTGTATCTAGTGACAGGACAAGAGGTAATGGGTTGAAGCTGGAACACAGAAAGTTCCATCTAAACATAAAACTATTTCACTGTGAGGGTGAGGGAGCCCTGGCACAGGCTGCCCAGGGAGGTTGTGGAGTCTCCTTCCTTGGAGGTTATCAAAACTCTTCTGGATGTGTTTCTGTGCGACATGATCTAGGTTGACCTGCTTTAGCAGGGAAATTGGACTAGATGATCTCTAAAGATTCATTCCAGCCCCTACCATTCTGTAATTTTATGATTCTGTGAAAAACAGCAAATTCATAAGCTTAGCAGGAATAAATTCTGATCCTTAGACAAAGACCCAGTAAAAAAAAGCAAATAGACATACTGGCTAGAATTATTCTGCATCGTAAAGCTTCTTTTTATAATGGTTGACATAATGTAGACCTTGTAAGACTTCTCCTTAGCTAGCACTGATGAATTTTGTTCAGCAGACTACTAGAGCTGCACTGCTGAAGACCATTTCCCCCTTTCCCCCTCAGATACTCCCTTGCATTTTCTTCTGGAAATCTTGCTGAGCTGTTTGGCAGTATGCAATCCTTTTTATAGTCTTTATTTTGATATTGTTTCCCTTTGAGACTTCTGGTCCCCTGCTCTGCCTGGAAAGATTTGACCTTGGAGAGTATCCAAATGCACAACTTCCATGTTTCTGTGGCTCTGTTCAGAAAAGGCTTGTCTACATGAGCAAGGTAATGAGGGAAAGTCGATGTGTTATCCCCTAGATAACTAAGTGCCTGTGTGGACTAGAAGTCCTGCAAAGAGAGTTAGTTAATATGCTGGACAATTGCATAGGTTTTGCACATTTTCCATCTGTAAGCACTAGTTCTTGATGCTGAGATATCTATCCAGCCCCACGAGGTTTACCTGTGGCCTATAGCCTAATCTATCACAGAACATTAGGAAAATATAGCTGATTTCACTTGTGCTTGAGGGAGAAGGAAAGCTGATGTGCTTGTTCCATCTAACCTCAAGCCATTAGCTACACAGTTATTCATAGGGAGCTACCCTGTAGTATTTACTGACTACCCAAGATTTACAAATTGTTTAAACTATGGTGTACTTTGAGGATAGGTCTTAAATACTTTAGATTATTTTTATTATTTTTTATTGTTGGTTGCTTTTTTCCTTTCTCTTTTTTCCTTGCAGCTACCCTTATTAATCAATCTTTTCACAAAATAAAGCAGTTGCTCAGTTTACAGAGCCAGATTTGAATTGTTTTGAATTTCTTTTTCTTCACCAGTAGAAGAAAATAGTACAGCTTTTATTAAAAAAAAAATGGAGCTAAATATTATTTATATGATCAGTGAGGGCTTTGAAGATGAGTAAGAACTGATTTTCTGTTTCCTGTATCTAAACACCTGAGTACAAACACAGATGTTCAGAAAATTTGGATTCACATAAAAATCCAAATGCTGCATGGGACTTTTCTTTGTGAAATGAGAGTTACCAGAGCACATTTAATCTTCATCTGTGTCTAATGTGAAAATGTGAAGACAGAATATTCCAGAATAAAACTATAGTTATCATGCAATAAAATGCAGGGAAAGTGATTTTTAATTAGGTTCTAAAAACATTAAAATATGCATGGGAAGCCAATGTTGTATTTTCATTTGAACTGGGAAATATAACTTCAGATATTTATATATAAACCTGACATTTCTGTTCATAGAACATGATATACAGTTCTAGCATTTTATAAAGAGATTGTTATTATTGTTAACACAGCTCATTTTTGCTCTGCTCTATGCCTATTTATAAATAAAGTAAGGTTTATTGAAAGTGCAGGCAAGTTGTCAGGAGAAGAGTATCAGAAAAAATATACTTCTGCCAATCATTTTTTAAAGTAAACTTGCATTTTTCATGGAAAAGGGTTACCTGAGATAGCAGATATGCTAAAATTTGCTGCTGGATCATATAGAACCTTTACCCCAGCTTGAAAATGTTAGTATTTCTTGAGATGTGTCATAACTTGTGATGTTATGACACATGTATATGTATATGCTGGAAAATATGAAATGACTTTTTTCTTTTTTTATAACTAAGTGAGGCTTTCACATTTGAAGAAAGAAACCAGGTTATTTTAACCATTCATCCTCTTCTGTCCTCTCAAAGAGCAGAAAGTTCAACTGAAGTTTCAGAGCTTCTCCTAAGGACATCAGAAGGCAAAAACAGAGGACCATCTTCTCCAGTAAAGCTGTCAGAACCTCTGAAATGTTTGTGATGTCTTCAGCATCCTGTGTACATAGTCACTGATGAAGGTCTCAGTGGATGAGTTAAGGGCCTCAGAGACACATGCTAAGGTGCTCAGTAAGAAAAATTGAAGGTCAGCTCTATCACTGATGAGAAGCCAAAAGCTTGGGCTGCCCACCTTCCCTGGGAGGCTGCTTTTTAGCAGCTGTTGATCCTGCTCCCCTGCTTGCGCTGTGTTGCAGTGTCTCAACAGCCGTGTCTGTGCCCTGGGCTAGATGGCACACTCTTGACTCCTGGCTCCCTTCTCATGGGAAGCAGACAGCCATTGCCTCTCCCTAACACCTTCACCTTCCAGTCTTGTGTAACCATCATTATGAGGGTGTTACTGTGCCCCAAGCCTGATGGCTGCTCTGTGATACCCAGGGGGAGAATTTGGGACTGTGGACTCTGCTCTTGAGCTGTACCTGACCATCCCTCAGTAACAATGTTTGCCAGTTTATGTGTGTCAACGTAGACCTTATGTATGTCACATACAAGCGTATGTGAGGTCACACAAAAGAAATTGGTTGAAGTTAGGAATTGAATGATTTGTGCTTTAACCGTCCTCAGATGTTCATGTCTGCAAGGAAATGATATTATTTTTAGCCACAGAATTTACTAAATCACTTGATTATGGTGCCAGTTGCATAGTAAGCCTAGTAGTATTGTTTACAGGAGATTGAATGGCTACAACCATAAACTTTAATATGACAACAGGTAAGATATTTCTTTGAAAGAAGGGACAGAAATTTCAGAAATGAGCACATTTTAATTGATTTTACAGTTTTAACCATAAGATCATTTTAGTTCAGTAAGCTAGGAAAATCTAGAATTTTATGTGAAATGAACTTTGGAACCAATTGACAGTATCTCACATCTTAAAAACAATTAAGTTTAAGGACAAGACTGTTACAGAAATCATGAAAAAAATATGCAAATAAAACCAATCTTTGAGTTTCCAAAGGAGCAGTAGTTATTGATAAGCATGCAGAGACTGATGGCACAAATAAGTGGTAACAGCACTAACAGCACATTTTCAAATGACTTCAAAGCATTTTGGTGTAAATGTCAAGATCCTAAGCTTGCCAGCACAATTAAAAAAAAAAAAACAACTTTCTTTCTTTCTTTCTTTCTTTCTTTCTTTCTTTCTTTCTTTCTTTCTTTCTTTCTTTCTTTCTTTCTTTCTTTCTTCCTTCCTTCCTTCCTTCCATTCTTTCTCTTTCTCTTTCTCTTTCTCTCTTTTTCTCTTTCTCTCTTCTCTTTCTTTCTGTCTTTCTCTTTTTCCTTCTTTCTCTGTTTCTCTCTGTTTCTCTCTGTTTCTCTTCTTTCTCTCTCACTTTTTCACTTTTTCTTTCTCTTTCTCTTTCTTTCTCTTTCTTCCTTCCATCCTTCCTTTCTTCCCTCTTTCTCCCTCTCTCTTTCCCTCTTTCTGTCTTTCTCTCTTTCTGTTTTTCTCTCCTTCTTTCTCTTCCCCCCCCCCCCCTTTCTCTCTCTTTCTTCCACTGTTTCATTTGATACTTTTGAAGAAATGTCTCTTAATGTTTGTCAACCAAGATGGGAAAATGAAATACAGTTGCTTACAGTACAAGCCAAGTTTTTCCACACTTCACATTGCTTAGTGTCCATTGATGAATGTGTACCCGCCCAAAATGATAGACTTCATTGTCACATGCATCCACATCATTAGGAAGACACTTTCACCATATACTAATGATATTAGATCCTATGTTTCTGGGTTTTTTTGGGTGTCAGAGCCACTTTTTTTTTTTTAACTTCTGCCTTACTGCCAGACTGCTCATTTTAAAAGTATTGTTTTTCCAGTCTTCTTCTAGATCTACTTCTCTGGAGGTTTTCAAAACCCACTTGGACGTGGCTCTGTGCGACCTAATCTAGATGGCCCTGCTTTGGCAGGAAGATTGGACTAGACAATCTCTAAAGGTCCTTTCCAAACCCTACCATTCTTTGATTCTCTAATTCTGTGATCTGTTCTTTCTGTTATACTCTTTCTAGCATGTGACCGTTCATTTTCTATTTTGATAGCTCCATTTGGTGCCTTTTGCCTGTCCTTGTGAGGCAAGGGTTCCAGTCCTACCATATTGGTGACCACCTCTGAATTGAATCTAATTCAGGGATCTGATGACCACTGAGCAGAGGACAGTCTGTGGACATTCCCCAGATTTCGTTCCTGGCCCTACTGGCCACAGCCTACACCCTGATAAGGCTCTCTCTTCCCAGTAAAAGTCTTGGCCTCATCCTTGCTGAGTTTCATGGGGTCTTGTCAGTCGCTTTCTCTCCCTCTTCAAGTCTCACTGAACTGTAGCTTAGTTCTCCAGTGTGGTGGCTGTCCCCTCTTTGGTGTCAGCTGTAAATCTCAGGTACTTACCTTCTGTCCTCTATTCTGGTAGAAATGTCAGGCAGTACATAGAATCATAGAATCATAGAATGGTAGGGGTTGGAAGGGAGCTTTAGAGATCATCTAGTCCAACCTCCCTGCAGAAGCAGGCGAGTCTTGAAGACCTCCAAGGAAGGAGACTCCACAACCCCTCTGGGCAGCCTGTTCCACTGCTCCCTCACCCTCACAGTGAAACAGTTTTTCCTCATATTGAAGTGGAACTTTTTGTGTTCCAGCTTCAACCCATTACCCCTTGTCCTGTTGCTAGATACTACAGAAAAAAGAGATGCCCCAACCTCCTGACATCCACCATTTAGATATTTGTAAATGTTAGTAAGATGTCCCCTCAGTCTCCTCTTCTCCAGGCTAAACAGTTCCCTCAGCCTTTCCTCACATGAAAAATGTTCCATTCCCCTGATCATCTTGGTGGCCCTGCGCTGGACTCTCTCCAGTAGTTCTCTGTCCCTCTTGAGCTGAGGAACTGAGAACTGGACACAGTACTCCAGGACAGGCCCTGTGAGCATGAACATATTTCCCTTGTTCAGACTTTTACTGTTAGTGTGAGAATAGAAGCCACTCCTTTTGCTCCAATGTCACTTAGAAGGTTTCAACCTCTCATACACATTCCCTTTCCATTACAGCTCTTTCATGTTTCCTGTTTTACCACATTGGTCTCTTGCTGTACTATTTTTTTTCCAACACAAAGGATGGTTCTTGTGACTGAAGGATGCTGTCCTCAAGAACTGACAAATTAGTCTTTCAGTGGTGCCTTCAATGGGACTTGCTACACCCATTCTAGAAGTAATCCGAAGTCTGCTTTCCACAAATCCAGAGTCTGTGCTCTGCTGCTCTCATTCCTTTCTGTCCTCAGGACCTTGAGCTCCACTGTTTCATGGTTACTACAGCTGTTGCTCATCACACCCACAAACGTATTCATTTGAATGCCAGCTCTTGTTAGCTCATTAAGCATCTGTATTCTTGATAATCTCTTCATTTCCAGAAATCATACAGACATTTTCTTGACCATGCTGCCTTGCCAGAAGATGTCAGGGAGGTTAAAGTCCTCATGGCACCAGGAACTTTGGCTCAGAGACTTTTTCCAGTCGTTTAAAGAAAGGTTTTTCTACTTCTTCACACTATTTGGGTAGATACACTCCTGCCATGATGTCATCATTATTGGCCTGGGCATGAGTCAAAAGCTTCCATGCAGTCTGTAATCCATCCATTAAAAAGCATATATTTGAACTATTTTTTTCACACACAGGGCATTCTCCCCCTCCTTGTCATCTCTGACTATCCTTTGTGTATAGCCCGTATCCCACCATCAGACAACTCTGTGTTTGTGGAGTGTTTCAGTCATTTTAGTGGTGGCATGTGACCACATATGGACCTCCAACTTCTTTTGTTTGCTTCCAAAGTTGTGTACATTTGTGTGCAGACACTTGAGATAAGTCTCCTTACCACCTGTCTTATCCTTTTAAAAAACTCCCTTGCTCCCACCATCTGTACATATCATCTGTGACCTGTGCTTCTTAATTGCAAACAGCTATAATCAGCCCCCCAGGTACTCAGTTTAAAATCCTTCTTGCCAGGCTGGCATGCTCTTATTCCTTGTGAAGCAGATCTCACCTGTTGATAGTGGTCTTAATTCCTTGGAGGGGTACTTGTGACCATAACCATAGAAGACAAAGTGCTACCTGTAACATCAGCCCTTCGGACAGATGTTAATTTACAAGTTGTGCTCCTTCTACTCAAGCTCAAGTAGGCTTGAGCCTACTCAAGCCATCCTCTGTTGGTTATAGATGAACATTACTCAGGCTTTCTCTGGTAGCTGTCAAATTTCACTTCTAGGAGTCATATTTGCCTCCAGAATTTTTTAGTGCCTTTTTATTTAGCCCAAGTGTCCCCAGACAGCAGCATATTTGCCTATATGGAAGAGCAACAAGAGGTATTAATGTATCACTCAGACAAATTTTGTCAGTATCTCCACAACATCCCAGATCTGAGCACCTGGCAATCACCAAATCACCTGTGACAACATACTAGATCAGCAGATAGGTGCAGAAGATAATCTCCAACCATTGCCACCTTCCATTTCTTTTTTCTGTGCTCAGTACACAGGTGTATTGGGCTCTGAAAGTACCTCTAGAAGAATTTGCTCACCTTTCCTGACTGGGTACTGCACCAGTTGTGAAAATTAGCTTTTTCAGATAGACAAGAAATCCTTTTCCATTAGTTACCATCAGCTTTCAGCCTCTCACTCTTGGGAGCCTCCAGTCATCACTTGCTCTTGTGCAGCCCAGATTTTACACTAATTTAAACATCCTCACCCTGTCTCTTCTCCAGTTGCTTAGGTTCATGTATTTTCTGTAAAATGTAAATATATTTCTTAAGAGTCTGCTGTTGTTTGCAATCAAATACTTTCATCTTGGATCAGCTCAGAATCTCTTGTCATAAATATCTGTCTGAGACCAACAAGCCGGGCAGCACTGAAGGACAGCATTTAATACCTCACATGGCAAGTTAATCAAGGTCACTTGTCCCTGAAATAAGGCTGGGTCTGGAATAGAAGACATTGTGCAGATGAATTGCTCATTTTTCCAACAACATCCTACTGGCAAAGACTTTTTAGTATATTTTCCAACTGGATAGAAAGTATAGAGCTGGAATATAACACATCTGTTTGTTTGGAATATGGGAACACAGTACCATTCATAAGCTCCATTTCTCAACACATGAAAAGACATATGATTGTAATAATATTGCTTCATGCATTTTAATTCCCGTGAAACAGTGCATCAAAGAATTATTAAAGGTCAGTGCCAGGAAACAGATTTTTATCAACCAAACCCATAGAGTGGAACAAGGCTACCTATTCTGGTAAATCATCTCTTTGTACTTCTTCAGTTGCCATAAGCTTGTCCTGTTCTGCACATTTGAATACATTTTAGTATTTAGGCTATTTCTTCTCATTTTACCTGATGTATCATAACAATATGAAGCAAGGCCAAGGTAAAGGAGAGAAAACTTCACCAAACAATTGTTTTCCTGAAAACCAGTGAGAAGGGAATTAAGAAAGGGAAAGGGAAATAGGGAAGGGAAGGGAAGGGAAGGGAAGGGAAGGGAAGGGAAGGGAAGGGAAGGAAAGGAAAGGAAAGGAAAGGAAAGGAAAGGAAAGGAAAGGAAAGGAAAGGAAAGGAAAGGAAAGGAAAGGAAAGGAAAGGAAAGGAAAGGAAAGGAAAGGAAAGGAAAGGAAAGGAAAGGAAAGGAAAGAGCAAGGCCTATCATGTTATTGTTTTTTTAACATATAAGAAGCAATAAGCAGTCAAAACTACTGTCTCAGGGCATCAGTAGACAGCTGCAGAGATTATACCAATTATCCAGATTTGAGGAAATGGTGCTGGAGTAACAGAACTTGTGGATGCAGAGGAGTATGAATTTATAAAAAACTTACAAAATTACAGTGCATTAATAGATGTAAAGCAGATAAAATTAATTTCTAATTGGAAGACACAATTGGAAGCACAACCAATGGGAAAACATTTCCTAGAAACCTTTTACTCAGATTAGCACATGCAGTGAAAGTGATACAAGGCTGTCTTACTAATATTTATCATCCAAAACTTTGTAAAAAGTACATAATCATAAGGATCACAAAAAAGCGTAATTTCTTCTAACTGCACAAACTTCAGATACTAGTAAATTACTTCTAACTAAAATTGGTGAGTGCAATTATAAACATTTAAACGTTAGTGGCCTGTTAAATAACTAATTCACTGTAGTGGTAAAGACATTGTGGCAGTCTCAGATAATCACCATAGCTCCATTGGTTTTAATAACAGATAGATCTATAGCGATCCTGAGGGAACTTGGCAATTTACAACTAGACTTGGCTTATTTGTATAGTTTAGCATTTAGTAGGCTTATTTGCATAGTCTTTATTAGGCTTATTTGCTGACTAGAGTACCAAAAAAAAAAGGGTAATACTGTTAAAAGAAATGGAGGTAATTCCCAGTCTATTGTTTTGGTCTATACTCTCTCCATTTTTCTTTGAAAGTCAAACTAGTGGTCAACAAGAAACTCCACTTAGTGGAACCTAAGATAATTGGAAATACCATTCTGAAAGAACAGAATTAAAAAGACTTTTTTACATGGTTATACATGATGTTTCTACATACTCCTTAAATTGTCTAGTCTCCTCGTGTCTTCCCTTTGTTGTGTCAGATTTTGAAATCATCCCATAAGCAGAGAAGTATTGCTAATTTTTCTAGGAAATCCTGTAGGTATTGTACTGTAACCTACTGTAAGGTTGAAAACTGGATTGATCATAATTAAAATAGCATTAACCAGTCATATTTCTCATAGGCAAAAATTTCCCTTCTTCATTGAGTAGCATGAATGATGTTTTTCTCAAATTCCTACTAACCACTTTATCTATCTCTCTATCTGTCTATTTTTCAAGTGAGGCAAATTCTATTTGCACTGTGAGAAAATTCACAGTAGCTATCTTGAAAGTCAGACCAATCACACATTCAACTGTAAGAAATATAAATAAGGCACAATGCAAGTTTTGGATGCCATGATTAAAAAAAAAGTATTAAAACATAATCGTATTTTAGACTAAATACTTTTCTTAAAGCATCAAATTTTCATGATTAGTTTTATATAAGTTATAAAGAGTTTAAAGCAGAGTAAACAATTTCAGTCATATATACTTCATAAAATATGTTAAATACTGCGCTAAACAAATAAACCAAAAGTTTTAGCCATTGCACCTAAATGTGTGTCACAATAATGATATTTTTGAACATGATCTCCACTTTCTCTTGTGTTTCTTATTCCAGAATAATACCAATGAACTTGAGTATATCTGAAATATGAAATTGCACTGCAGTGGCTTCTGCAAAGCAAAGTGCAGAAATTTTAGTCTGTGTCTGTAGTTCAAAAGTTCACCTTCAGCAGGGAAACTTATGTAAGTGATTGGAGTCTTTATTACTTTCACCAAACACTGTCTAGTGCCTAGAGAGAGATCTGCAGTTTCAAAATGATGCAATAGAGGAGACAAATGACTGCCTACAGAGAAATGAGTGAGACCTGGAAGACTGTTGCAGGTAGGCATAAAAGGAAAATAAGTAGCACTTGTCTAAGAGTTTGAAATAGCTCCAAAATAACACACATCACTATTGCCTCTTGAAGATATATGTAAGATTTGAGAGCAGTATTTCAGAGAAACAGTTGACTGACAAAGGCACAAGATTGGATTGAGCTTCCAGAAGGCAAAAAAGTGTCATGTGTCGTGTCCCCCCCTCCTTTTTTTTTCCTCCAGCATTGACAGAGTGCTACATACAATGACCCTGGAGTAATGAATTTTACTTGTAAGTGACTATAGATGAAATCTGACTTTTTTAGAGGCCTAAAATGAAGGAACTAAGGTATGTTTCAGACCTAGGGACAAACTTGATATTAAAACTGGCTTTTTGTTTTGAGTTTATATGGCGAAGATATTATTTTGATTGTTATACTGCAACGGCAGCTGGGCAATGTAAAACTCTGAAATTTAATATAGGAAATTGTCTAATGCACTTTCATATCATCATTGAAGCCAGAGTGGCTGTCCATAAGGCCTGAGGGGTGGTCTCTGCACACAGATACTGAGTTAATAGGGATTCAGGTGTCCATCACCAACAGTATTGTGCACTTGCCATCCTACTCCATGCTCTCCTCTATCTACCTCCAAACACAGGGTTCAGGAAATTCTGTTTCCTTTGCCCACACTCGGATAAGCTATTTAGCAAGAGGGCTAGAATTATATGCTTTGATTTTATTGTATATGTAATGTAGATCCCAAGCTACCGAAGTAAATGTGAATTTTGCTACTGTTTAAAAAGTCAAAAGTAAAAAAGACATAATCAAAACAAATCCTAAGTAAAACAAACCCAAAACAAGCTAGCCAATTCTGTTGATTTATATCATCCTCTTTCCTGCCCCTTCAGATCGAATTGTCTTCAAGGACAAAGATAGTGTTTATCTAACACATTTTATCCATTATAAAGCACCATGAAATTGAAGGCACAAGAGGCCAGACCATTGTTTGGAGTAAACTGCCATAGCTTCAACAAATTATACTGTTTGAGATGTGGCCATTGATGTCCAAGAAGCTACTGTGATTTATACTTAGTGAGAATCAAATCCTCTGTGCTTCAAGAAACTCAGTCTGTATTACTCGCTTTACTGAAATGGTTTTCATTGTTTGCTTGAAAAACATTCTTCACATGTTATTAAGTGAAAGACCTGCTGAATTATACTTACTATCCTGTGGCATTTTGTTCCAGGCCTTGGAAATGAAAAAAATACCGGCAGAAGATTGATTTTTTTTCTTAAACTTGTGTTATTTCATTGATAGCCACTTAGTCTCAGCCCTGAAGTGAATAATTAGTGCACTGGGTAATAATGATCAATATCTTAAGCTTCACAGATAAAAATACTTGTATAGAATTGTTTTATCGAGCTAGTGTAGTCTTGCTTTGTAATTTATCTTTAGAGAGTAATTACATATTTGCAAAGTAGGTGGAAAATAAAAGCACAGTGCAACAAAAGCCACTTATCTATTTATAGAGAAGACATAACTAACCAATAGTTACCGTCTCCAGGGTCAATGTTTTTCTCAGAACCTATTGAAATTAATAGCAGCCTCTCTTTTGACTTTGCTGGCCTGTAGACAAGGTCCATCAGAACTGACACAAATTTATAGGCAACCACAAATGGCTTGCTCTGAGAAATATAACGTTAAATCCTCCGTGCCAAACTGTATGAGATAGCTTTATAGCTTTGATGAAAATTACTTAACTTTTATGGGTTAAGTGGGTGAAGATCTTCAGCATTAAGTAAACTCTGGATATTTTTTGTCATGTCAGTATCTTCAGAAATGTTTTCAGTTGCTGAGTAAGAAATCAATGCTGGTGCATTCGAAACCAAGACTAAAAGACAGGAGTGAAATAGAGAGGAAAAAGAGGTGTTTGTTGTTATTTGTAAAAACCATACATGGCCATACAAAATATTATTTTACATTTTTACAGTTACCTTAGATGAGGTCTCAGAATTTGGTTAAAATGTATGAGGAAAACCAAGTGAGACTGCTGCGAGGGATAATGTTAATTCACAGCAGTGGAAGTCTGTCTTTTAAGACTATCCTTTACCACTGCACAGTGATAACTTTTCACTTACTGAAAGAGATATCTGCAGATCTATTTTGAAACTGAAGTTCATACTCATTATTTATGAATATTAAAGTTCCAGTGGTGCTTTTTTTTTGTTAACAAAAAGATGGAGACTGTGATTAACACTAGTCTGAACAACTTTATTATACCCATTTAATGTGTTTCAATATTTTCAGTCAAATAGGATAGTTCCCTTCATCTCAAAATGCAGATTGTTTTCTGGTGCCGTTACTGAGTCATTTGTTCTGAAAATGGATCAGTGTTTCATTCAAGTAGTGATTGAAGAATTGGCATTAAGGAATAGTAAGTTGCACAACTCTAGCTAAAGCCCTTTGGAATTTCAATACTGAGCACTCCTGAGAAATCTGACTAGTACTTGATAGCATAAAGGTCACAGATCAGATCTAAACCTTATGTGTACCTCATAGTCTGTTGAGGATACTAATATTGTCCTCTATTGCATATCATGAAGTTTCTTAACCTGAAAAAAATTAGTTGTTTTATAAAACCATATCAGTCACTGCAACATAGCAGAAATACTCTACATTAAAATCTCACCAGCTAGAAATGCAATTTCAACTTCTCTAAACACTCCATTTCTTAGAATGATGGGTTTAGAGTTCTGCTTTGGTTGTATGCCAAAAGAAAATGTCTCTGAGCAAACCATAAAGAAATGCTGACTCACCTTCTGCTCTGTGGGCAGTTAACAAAATAAAGCATGACTAAATACTTTTTAGAGGTGAAACTGTCATCAGTTGTTCAGAAACGCTTAATTGAATGAAGATACAAAAATGAGTCAGGACTCATTAATAAGCTAAACACCATGGGATCTCATTTGACAGAAAACATCAACTATGAAGTCTGATTTTGCTACTAATGGTCAAAACTGTATATGTGCATTTCAGGCAAGGATCATGGACTGCTTCTTAGTGCTATGAGCACTAATGTCTGCAATACGCAGAAAGATTTACTGGTTCATCACAGATATCTTTTAAAAACCTTCTTAATATTATCTATTGACTAGAAGGCTCTGTGGTAACTTCTGAAGAAAATGACTGAGTAAAGAAGCCAAGATGATCAAACAAGCACGTAAAGCAAATATAGGTCTAATGAGGGTAGATACGTATAGCTTTTGACCATGGTGAGCTATTTGCTAAATTAAACATTCCTAAGAAGGGTGATTACTGTAAATGTATTTCCAGTTTTTTAGAGTAAGTTGATCTTTTTAGGTAATAATCTTTCTCTCATTGATTTTGTATCAGATATAAATGAGAGGACATTTAGCCATACTTACATCCATCTGCACTTTTTAAATGAACTAACTGATTTGTGTATGATAGATTTTGGAAGGAAAAAAGATTATAGATTATTTTATTGATATGGACTTCCAGTAATTCTATTCCACCTTCTTTTGATAAGTAAGCACAGCACTGCAGGAGCAACTGTGAAAAATCACTACCATCCCAGACCCATTACAGATACTTTAATAAAGTTTTCCATATTATTTTTTTCCTAGGATCGGTGTGAGATTGAGCAGCCTAGTTATCCTCATTTCTACCTTTGTATGTTATTTCACCATAAGCGCACTTCCAGCCTGCTAGAATCTCAGGCAGAAATGATCCCTTGCAGAATTTTCAGTCCTGTTATTAAGAGCAATACCTATTTGTTGTTGAATCTTGCAAAGTTCTTAGCACCAGCAAAATCCTATTTCAATGAATTTAGCTATTGACATAACGTTTTGCACTCCTCAGCTTGTGTAAAGAAAACTTTCGGTACATCTAGGCATAGGGCTGAATGCAAGGAAAATAATGACCGTATCCCAAACCAAAATATTGTCAAATGCAATAACCACAAAATGACATCCCCAAAGTTTTAATATAGTAAACAGAGAATATTTCTACTAGTAAAAGATAAGAATAAAATTCATTTGTAATATTGTAGTTTCTTTTCACTTTCTAAGGCTTTTTGAATTGATTACAGCATTTTTGAGGTACTGTGTATTTCATTTTCCATACAAAAATTCCTCTCTTAGTTCACTGTTTAATCTGTACTGCTTCCTCCCATCAGACTGCAAGTGCACCAATTACCTTTCATGTTGTGTTTTTAAAGAAGGGTATGGGTGGCACAGAACTCAGTGAAAAATTACCAATTAATTTTTACTGTTATTGCATTTAGAAGCCTTGCCTGGGAACGACTGGTGTGAAACACTGTAAAAAAGACAAAACAAAATCAAACCTGACATAGGAAACTGTAGATGTATGGAAAGAGAAAAAACACCTACACAGAATAATACTTATCTTCCTAAAGGCATAGCTTCAGCAGAACAGCAGACTAGCTATTACTTACCTTTTTAGAGGACACTGCAGCTAGGAAAATTTGAAGAAAAAACGATGAAAAAGTATTATGTCTGAGTATAGGTGATCTTGTCAAGTCTGAATGACAGCCTAAGGAAAAGCAGAATGCATTCAAGAAAAGGAAAATGGTTTCTGACCCTGTGAGCAGAGCAAAATAGCTCAAATAGTAATTCCCAGTAGTGAATGAACACAGTCATTAGGGAAGGAAAGATGCAGTGAAGGCTCTTTCAAGGGAAAAATTAGCTTTCATTTAATAGGACAGAGAAATCAATGCAAAGGATGAAAAAATGTTGACATAAATTAGCAAAGACTATGTAGTGTGGGAACATCAATCTGAAAAATGTTGATATTAAAGAGAAAAACCTATGTAACCATCACCCTGTGAAATAGTTAATTGCAAAGAAGGGGTTGCAAACAATATAGCGCTTGTCCACATGCAATACAAGAGAGTTTGGTTCTTAATCTGCATTAAGTATTATTGTTTCCCTAGAATAAGTAGCAACAAGCACTGATCTAATTTAGACAAAGAGAACCACAGTCTTTATAAGGGAGTGTGCCATTGTGTATAACATCATGCCAAATAGAGAAAAAGTAATATTCAGGTTAAAAATACCTGAATAAGAATGTATGTCTCATTCAGTGATGTTATGCCAGTACTTGAAAAGCTATTCACTAATGCAAAAGCTGAATTAAGTTTAAGCAAGACTCAAGTATATCCTTGATCACTTATAACAGTGCTATTAAATCTGTAATGAATTTGCAAGAGAGGAAAAACTGTTCATTGAGTCTGAGGAAAGCTAGGGGTCTTTTCTCCTACAGAACAGTCTTACTGTACTTCAGTATAAAGTCATACATACATTTCTATAAAGAGAAAGAAATAACTTAAAAATACCTAACAATTCCTGCACCATTTCTGTGTGTACCTCACATATCCAGGAATGGCTGTTCTCTTTAGGAAGGATCAACTTACCAAAGAGGCTGTAAGTTAATCTTAACATCAACATTTCAGACAAATAATTTGATTTTAAAACTAAATATAGCACTCTTAATTTTGTGTCTATCTTTGCAATTTAGACTTGTTTTGAGAGACCACAGAGTCACAGAATCACAGAAACTCAGACTAACAAAAAGAAAAAAAAAAAAAAAAAAAAAAAAAGAAAGTTATATGTTTTGGAGCTTTTCTTACCAAGACATTTCCAGAGCAGTGAGTTACCTTGGACTTCTGTGGGCACAGAATTCTCTGAATGCAGTGACATAACTTTGACAGCAAGAGTCCATATAATGTAATGAATTTAGATTGATAGCTCAAGAAATACTAAGACTGGATGATCAGGTTGACTTTGTTAAATCTTTTTCACAATATTTCACTGAATACAACATTTTTACATCCACCTTTATAAATTAAGATGGTCATAAAAAATTAAATTAAATAAATGTGAGTTATATATGTATTTTTTACTGTTGTTGAAGAAAGCAAAAGAGGATTGATAATTGTAATTTGTATTATCTTTCAGAAAAAAACCCCACTTTATTGCAAGAAGAGTAATTTAGAGATGCTGTCAGAAACAATTTGATCAATGTGACAGAGAATAGGGCGTGTTATCCACCTGTCTGAAAACATGCCAAACAGGGAGAGGCAGGGAAGGGGAGAAGGAGAGTGGGAAGAAGTCATATAGATGAATGGCTTTCTCCTCTGCTTCATGAAGACCTCTTCAATGAGATATTCTGGAAATGGGATTGCTGAAATTGGAATGAACTCTCGTAGCTGTATTTCAACAGTAGCATGGAAGCTCACCTGATACTAAAAGGCAATTGGAGCTGTGTATCAGTGATCAGCAATTTCTGCAAGAAGGCTCTGACAATTGAGAGCTACTGGCATGCTTGAATTTTGGAGTCTCTGTATTATAGGTCAGAAAAAAAAGGCAATTTTCCATTTGAAAGCATCCAAGTCTTTTGATTTTATTTAGTTTTCTAAGATCATCTATTTCTTCAGGTGTTTTTCACTTCTAAGGGTTGAATTTAAAGGGACCAACACACTATATATAAGATGACACTGAAGGCTGCAAAAACATGATGGTCAATATAGATCAGGCACCAAGACTAAGATTTATAAGGTCTAGTTGTATTTGTCAACAACTGAGCTAGTCACTGTAGGCTCATTTTACAGTCAACAGAAAAAAAAAAAACCCAAACCAAAAATGTACTTTCAGAATTTAATTTATTTCATTCTAAAATAAATGTATAAAACAGATAGGGTTAATCCTGTGTTAACTACACCTTTTTCCCACCATTTTCTGCAATGACAGGGCACACCTAATTTGGGTGAAGACTAAAGTCAGCAAACATGAATTGAATTTTAGGCTCCTGACACAGTTTTATTCAACTAATCCTACTGACATTTATGCATGCTGTACATTTCACATAGTTTTGCACATGTAAAATCTTTTGAATTTCAATTAGACCCCGTAATGATCATACAAAGAGACTCTTTAAGACATTTAGAGTGGTTTTTTTTCCTTCTTAAATGATATCTTTACCATTAGATATAAGAAGTTTATCTACAATAAGAAAACTATTCATGAAAATCAATTAGTATTTTACTTTTGATAAAACCATGCCACAGCTATGATATGCTTTGGGAGGCTGCCAACTCAAGTGTAACTTTTACGTTTTTGCATAAGCTAAAATATTTGGTCCCTTTATGAACAGGCAGTATCGTGGTATGTGCAAGTTTTACATGATAATCCTAATGTGATAGTTTGGAATACCATTGCCAAATCAATGATTAAATGAGATTTGCTAGCAAATATGACAACCCAGAGAGAAAGTAGCTTGAAAGAAAAGGACAGAAGCATCCTAGTGGACACCAAGTTGAATAGGAGCCTGCATGACTGATGGGTTCATTGGATGCATTAGACAAAGTATTGCCAGCAGGTTGAGGGAGATGATCCTTCCCTTTTACTCAGCACTGGTGATGCCACAAACGGAGTATTGTGTCCAGTTCTGAGCTCCTCAATACCAGATAGACATGGACACGCTGGAGAGAATCCACTGAAGGGCCATGAAGATGTTGAAGGGACAAAATTAATCACATCTTAGGAAACAGTTCCAGCAAAGATTGTCTTTACCAATTCATCATTGCTGGGGAAAATCCACTGAATTCTCAACAATTAGGTATCAGGAATTATGACTAGGCATCTTAAAGAAATAAAATATGTATCACCTGATTTTCACTTAAACCATGTTGTAATAATGGAAAGATTAAAATGTATAAATAGAAGATAATCTCAAATTGTAGGCTAAATATTTATAGTATTTAAAAATAGACACTGTGAGGTAAATAATAGATTCAAATTAAAAAAATCCCTGCTGTAGCAAAGTCTTCTAAGAACACTTTAAAAAGTATGTAGAGGGGTAATAGGTACTTCTTTAAAACACATCATGATGATGTCAACATTGAGAAGTTGATGGTTGTTGATCAGTCTGAGACCCCTGAGACAAATCTAAGTTGGTTTGGAGACCAAAATGGTCTTCTGCAGGTCCTAAAATGAGCAAGAAAAGAAAAATAACTATTTTTATTTAGTCCTCCCTATAATGTTCCGCTTTGTGTTCCTCAGCAAGCATGCTGCTCAAGGCCTATGTTTGTTCGGGAGAACAAACCCGAATAATATGTTAATGTGTGCAGATCTTCTTTTGCAGTTTTTGATGCGAACATTTAGGAAAGTCAGCAAGGAGAGTACTAAGCTATATCTATTTTAAAATACAATTGTAAGCAAAAACTCAGGTGTGTTACAAGGCATTACAAGGCTTAGCAGCTGTCAGCAGCACAGGCTTCCCTACATTTGACTTTCCCATCCACTGTGTGTGTGATGTCTTCTAGACACTATCATCTCCCAGAGATCACAGAATTACAGAATGCTGAGGGTTGGAAGGGCGCTCGAGATGACACCTAAAAAAGAGAGAAGTTATTTAGAAAAACCAGTGAAATCTATAAATATTTAAATATACCTCTATCAAATGGCAGAGGACAAGATAAAGGGTAAAATAACTTGTGTTGTTATTTCCACCTAAAAGGAATAAAATAAATTTTGAAACTAAGTAAGACTTCTCCTTAATCTAAAGTAAGAAAAGGAAAAAAATAATTTCTTTTTTCTCTAGCATGCATAGATTCTGTATAAATTGATTCAGTCTAATGCTAAAGAGCAGCAGGATCTAACGCAGGCTAAAATTGCTACTAAATACACATAATCTTGTTTTAAAGATTTTAGAACATATGTGATTTGGAGAAAAGATATTGGAGCTTTGCACAATTCTTTTACAATTTTTATTTTCCATGATAAAATGTTTCAAAGAGTTTTAGAATTAGAATTACTGATTGCCTCACTACTTTTTCTATTCCTGTATTTTGCATAAATGTCACACTAGGTCTTAAACTCCTGAACACTGGAAGAAACTCTGTGTTCATTGTAGATATCAAACATTTAGAAGGGGGGTTTTTTTGGGTCATGTGATGGCTGGAAAGGAGATTGGAATTCTTACAGGTATTAAGACAGATATGGGCAGGCATTGACACCAGTCATGAGTTTATGTCACAGAAAAGGTTTATTGCACAACGCTAAAACCAAAACATGTGAAATAGACTTTTTCATTAAAAAGTTAAGCAGTGTAATTTTTTTGTTTGTTTGTTTTATGAAAGGGCATTTGTGATAAAGATCCTTATTTTATGCATTGCCATAAGATCTGACTTCTTTTCCATAAAAAAAATCTCTGTAGTAACCATCAACAGTGAGATCATCTCATGGGTGGAAAAATAGCACTGTTTTCCAAGTGATAGAAATGAACTTGGTGTAACTATAATTACAGGTTGCTTGCTATCTGAGTCTACTTTAATTTCAATTCATAAACTATATCATCTCTTTTGCCTGAACAACATGAAAGAGTGACTTTTAGAGATATCAAGAATTCAGACCTCAAACATTTTTTTCAACGAGCATCTTGGTTTTGTGCCGTCATTCCAAAGCAACATTTAAATAAAGCTATAAAGTGTAATATAACATGTAATGTGTACAATATATTATGGGTAAATAAGTTGTGCATTTTTCAGGCAAGAATCAAAGTAATGGTAAGTAAAATCAGTCAGATCCTGTCCTTATGTGAAATGGGACTGCTTGGGGATATTTTACAATGTATTCAGAGCTCATATGTTAACTCTAGAAGATATCAAGTGTATGAATAAGAAGATCGGCTTTTGAACATGCTAATTGCTCAGATAAGTAAGAAAAATTAAGGAAACAATTCTATTGTTATTTCCAGTGTAATAATCATATAATGGAATATGATACAGTTCTAATATACACAGAATCATAGAATCATAGAATGGTAGGGTTGGAAGGGACCTTTAGAGATCATCTAGTCCAACCCCCCTGCAGAAGCAGGTTCACCTAGATCAGGTCACATAGGAACATGTCCAGGCGGGTCTTGAAGACCTCCAAGGAAGGAGACTCCACAACCCCTCTGGGCAGCCTGTGCCACTGCTCAGTCACTCTCACAGTGAAATGTTTTTTCTTATGTTTAAGTGGAACTTCTTGTGTTCCAGCTTCATCCCAATATCCTTTGTCCTGTTACTATCTACCATAGAAAAAAGGGATGTCCCAACCTCCTGACACCCACCCTTTAGATATTTATAAATGTTAATAAGATCACCCCTCAATCTCCTCTTCTCCAGACTAAACAGCCCCAGTTCCCGCAGCCTTCCCTCATATGAAAGATGTTTCATACCCCTGATCATCTTGTATTTTATGTATAAATAATTCTATATGTAATACTATAGCAATTCTAATAATAACAAGAAGAACAACAATAAGAAAAAGTTTTGTGTTCAGTGGAGGTGTAATTAGATTACTCTTCACCATGAAAACTGAGTACTTGCAATGGATTGCTATCAATATATTATCTTCTAATCTTATCATGTGGGACTTGTCACTGTGCACAAGAAAACTTCAATATCTTAAGTTCAATGGCAAACAAAATGATGAACTAAATTCATTCTGCACAAGGACTTCATCTCTCAGAGAAGCAAGCAAATGGATTTCTTGTCACGAATACCAAAAGGAAAAGTATATTTAATTTGTTTTGGGATTTACTGTAAAAGAAAAATATAAAAGTCAGTTTGATAATGGCCTGAAACAAAAAGACTTGAGAAGCGACCGAGAGTGACACATTTATGCAAATCAGCAATTCCTGCACATCAAGTAACTTCATATATTTCTTGTATCAACAAAGGACGCTTATGTAACTATGTAATCAAGGATTCAGAACCAAGTCTCTCATTATTTTTTGAACAAAAGTAGTGACAAGAACATAGAGAAGGCTCCAAAACTCAACAATTTATTTGTCTCAGTTTTCACTGGCAATCACTCTTCTCACTTCTTCAGGGCCCTGAACCTCAAGGCCTGGACAGGAGGAAGGAAGTCTCATCCATTATAAGAGAAGATCAGGTTCAAGACCACCTGAGGAGCTTGAACTTGCATAAGCTCATGGAATCTGACAAGATTCAGCCCAGATTATAGAAGGAACTGGCAGATGTTGCCAAGTGTCATAGTTTGACATGACAGCCTTTTCTGGTAAGGGAGAAGGGGCTGTAAAGATGGCTCCTGTAAGTAGTTGCTCGAAACTCTCCCCAGCTCTGAGCCAGATCCACTTCTGGGGCTGAGCCAATTAGACGCCTACACGATCACTTTTTAAGAAGCCAGAAGAGGAAGCTTCTTCCTCCTTCTTCTTCCTGCTTCCTTCTTCTTTGGTCCCTTCTTCTATTTTCTGTCTGGTTGTTGTGCAGAGAGTAGGAACAGTGAGAGAAACAACCATGCAGACTCCAAGGTCAGTGATGAAAGAGAGAAGGAGATGTGCTGGAGCAGAGACTCCCCTGCATTCTATGGAGAGGACTGGTGAAGCTGAGATTTATTTTCATATCTTTAAAGACCCCACATCAGCTGTAGAGACTCATTTTGATAATGACCCCATATTAGGGGCAGGGACTCATTTTGCTAAAGCTGACCCCAGACCAGGGGCAGCGATTCACTTCATTAAAGGCCCCAAGCCAGGGACGGTGACTATGGCCAGAAGAGGCTGTATCCTGTGGGAGGGAACCAATCACTTCATTACAGACCCCAAGCCAAGGGCAGTGATTTTCTTCTTTAAAACTATGGCTGGAAGAAGCCGTGTCTCGAAGGAGGGATTCTTTATCACTATGGCCAGAGCAGGCCGTATCCTGAGGAAGGGACCCAATATCCACAGCTGTAACTGTGGGGAGGAACCCACAACAAAGCAGCTCATTAAACTTATGCCCAGAAGTGGCCAAGTCCCAAGAGAGGGACCCTCTATCTGCAAAAACTGCAACTGTGGCAAAGAATCCAAGCCAGAGATATTCACCAAGGACTGCATCCCGTGTGAGGGACCCTGTATCAGCAGAAGCCACAGCTATTGGGAACAACCCACACCAGAGAAGTTCATTCAGGACTGTGTCCCCGGGGGACGGACCCCATATTGAAGCAGGGGAAGAATGTGAGGAGTCATCCTCATCTGAGAAGAGAGAAATGGCAGAGCCCATCTGTGAGAGACTGATCACATCCCCTACTCCCAAGCTGTTGATTGGGGAGGAGGTAGAGATATCAGGAGCAGTGAACTGGGCCCAGGAAGAAAGGAGGGATGGGGGAGGGAGATCTTAAAGTGCTGGTTGTAATTTTCTCATCATCCTACTCCCTTTTTTCTTTTATTCCATTCTGTTTCTTGTAGAATAAACTTTCCTACTTTCCTCTCTAAGTCGAGTACTGGAGTTTGTTTCGCAAGAAACCATAATTGGCAGCGAGCCCTCCCTCCCTTGTCTTAATTCTCAACAACCTTGCTTATCTTTTTACTCCCATTTCACTGGGGCCTCTGCCATCCTAATGAGGGTGGGGGTGAATGAGGGCACTGAGTGAGAAACTGTTGTGATGCTGCTGTACTAGTTGGGCTAAACCATGACACTAAGGTACTCTCCAACATATTTGAAAAGTTGTGGTTGTCAGACTAAGTCCTCATTGACCGGAGAAGCTGAAAACATCACACCTATTTTTAAAGACATTAAAAACGAGGACCTTGGGAACTATCAAACCAGTTAGCCTCACCTCTGTGCACAGTGAGATCATGGAACAGATCCTCCTGGAAGTTATGTTGAAGCATATGGAAGACAGGAAGATGATCAGAGGCAGCCAATGTAGCTTCACAAGAAGCAAATCTTGCCTGACTAATCTTGTGGCCTTCTACAATGACCTGACTGCATCAGTGGCCAAGTGAAGAACAATAGATACCATCTACCTGGACTTCCATAAGACCTTTGATACGGTCCCCAAAGTTCCTACCTCTAAATTGGAGAGACATAGATTTGGTGGATGGACTGTTACATGGATAAGGAATTGGGTGTATGGCATCACCCAAGGAGTATAGACAACAGGTCAAACTACAAAAGTGATGAGTCCTGTTCCTCAGGGCTCCATACTGGGAATAATATTATTTAATATCTTTACTAAGCACACTGATCGTGGGACTGAGTGTACCCTCAACAACTCTGAATATTATACCAGTTGATGCAGTGGAGGTAAGGCATGCCATCCAGACCTTGACAAGCTTGAGAAATAGGCTCATAAGAGCCTCATCAACTTCAACAATGCCAAGTGAAAGACCTTGCCCCATTGAAGCAATGTCCAATATCAGTATAGACTGGGTGATGAGTTGCTTGAGAGCAGCTTTGCAGAGAAGGACTTGAGGATAATGGTAGATGAAAACTTGCACATGAGCCAGCAATGTATGCTTAGCAGTCCAGAAAGCAAATGGTATCCTTGACTGCATCAAAAGAAACTTGAGAGAAGCAATTCTCAGCCTCCATTCTGCTCTTGTGAGAATCCCATCTGCAGTACTGTGTCCAGTCTGGGCTCCACAATACAACAAACACATGGATCTATTAAAGAAGGTCCAGAATAGGGCCATAAAATACACTTAGGGGGCTTATATGAAGTGGGTATTATGAGAAAGAATTTTTTTGAGGGCCTGTAGTGACAGAACAAGCGACAACAGCTTTAAATTGAAAGAGAGTAGATTTAAATTGAATATAAGGAAGAAATTTTTTATGATGTGAGTGTTGAAACACTGGAACAGCTCATGCAGAAAAGCAGATGCCCCATCACTGAAAGTGTGCAAAGTTATGTTGGATGGTCTTTGAGCAAACTGGTCCAGTGAAGGATGTTCCTGTCCATGGCAGTGAGATTGGGCTAGATGATTCAAAAAGGTCCAATCCATTCTGTGATTCTATGATTCTTAAGATTTTTAACATTTTTTGACATTTCAGTGCAAGCAGTTCTACGTTTCCTACAGGAATAGAATGTATTCATATGTGACCATACATTACTCCATTTTGACAATTTTCTTTTTTTTTAGTATAGTATTTAAATGTCTTGTAAATTGTTATTTGAATAATATCTGTTTCAAAATCACTATAATTATGTGGTCTATGTTATGTAGTTACAGTAGATAGTATTTTCCCTATGGGAAAGTACCCTGCCAAGTCAATTGAGGGATCATTAAATAGCTTGCATGTTTGTTTTGATGTGTTCACTAAATAATTTGTTTACTGATCATGAATTAACATTAACTTGATACTGAAGTATATATACTTTGTTGCTGTATCTTCATTTCACCATCCATACTGTTTTATCCCTTAGAATCATCTGCATGCACTTCCACGGTGTCTTTGGCTCAAAACATTCTTTTACTGTCCTATATTTGTAGAAGAAAAGATTAATTATTTACATCTCAGACATAGCAGTCAACACAGTTCATTTAATTCAGACAAAGCACACTGAAAGAAAATGAAAAATCTTATCATGGAGTAACCCTTGCTGTTAAAATCGCAATTATTAAAAATTCAACACACACCATATGCACATGCAGAGCAAGAAAGGAGGCCTGCTATTTCATTACCTTATAGATGACAGACATTTCATTTGACTGTTGCATGTAACAAAATCCTTCTTCCAAGCTGAATCTCTTTGTTTATTTCAATCTTTTAAATTCTATGTGACTCATAGGAGATCTTGAAAACCATGACCTGAGAAAATCATGCTAATCATGTAATTGCTGGGCAATTTTTCAGAGTAAAAAATCAGCTGCCTTCACAGACTAACGCATACCTTTGCGCTATTTGTTCTGGCACTGTCATGGTTTTCAGGAAGACTTTCAGTTTAGATCCTGTTTCATAACCATTCTGCTATATCACACTCACTGGTGGCAAGCCAGACACTGATTAGCACATCCACCACCGGTTCTCCCCTGTTAGTGAATAATAGATCCAACTGTACATCACCTCCACTCGTGTTGTGACCACCAACACCTTCCAGAAATCTTGACTGCTTGAAGCTCACTGCACTACCCTGTCAGCAGATGTTAGGTTAGATGTTAGATTTTAAAGCCTCCTGGAGAACTGGGATTTGTGACAGAGACTTGCTCCTATGGTTTGAGGAAGTTTTGTCCACTTCTTCACCCTGATTGGGTGAACACAATCTTACTGTGGTGTCACCGTTACTGGCGTGATCTTTTGACGTGGCCTTATGAGCATGCACCCCTCTGCCTATCTTGGAGAGGATCCCCACGTATTTAAGCTGCTGCTTCACAGGTCAGGCAGCTTCTCTCTTTAATCTGTGTCTCTTGAAGATCTTTCACCTGTCCATCACAGTTGTGCTAGCTGTCCTACTATACCTCAGTTTTTTCAAACACCTCCCCAGTTATGTGGCGGGAGCTCTAGTTACTCCTGCTTGTTTCCCAGGCTGCATATGTTTGTAGACATGTACTTGATATTGGCCACTTTCCACCATGTTTCATAATTTCTTAGGTCTTTCTTGTTATCATTGCTCTGCACCCTTTGTTTTCCATCCCTTCCTACCGTTTATCTCATTACTCAACTGTGGTTTTGAAACTCACTCCTCTGTTTTCCTAATTTAAAGCTCTTCTGACTATGTTGCCTTGCCTTTTGACAAAAGTGCTCTTGCCCCACTCTGCCAGAGCTATCATTTCTCTCCCCAGCAATCCTCAACCCTCAAAGTTTCTGTGATCACAAAAGGCAAAACCAGCTTGGTGTCAACTGGCGATGACAAAAACCACATACTGACCAGAATAATCTTTTCCCTTCATCTGCTATCAGGGTGCTGCTAGCAGAGTGGATAGGAAGTAGATAATATGGGCTGAAAACACAATATTAAAATACCCCCAAACCTCATAATTTTTACCGTACTTTCGTTGGTACTATCGACACATTTTATGCAGAAAGAAAGCAGAAAAATCTGTAAGAATGTAACAGTAAACAAAGCACACCTTGTAATGGTAAACTGAAAAATTTTTATTAGCAATTTTTTCAGGGTACTGTTGAACTGGATAGTGACTACAACCCATAACTAACTACAGAGACACATCATGGTCCTGTGGCTGAAATTTGAATAGGCACAGACAGCATCAATACTAAATTTTCAACAGATTACCACTAAGAAATTCTGTCCATGGGTCACCCATGCCAGGGCAAGACAACCCCAGTGGGCCTCTGGATGACCCAGGCTGGAGAATGAATATCCCTGAGGGATCAAAAGGGCATGAGATTCTGGCCAAAGGTAAAAGGAGCCATGAGGCACGTAGCCTCACTTATGCTATCATCTAAACCAGAGATATAACATGCAGTGAAAATGCATAAAGTTCTATAAATGGGGAGGGGGTGTTTATGTATCTATTCAAGAAAATGTTTGTGTTTTCCTCTTAACAGTTGCTGAATCAGTGATTGGAAGCTTGTGCTAAACTACCCGTAAGTCAAATAAATTCTCCTAACTCTAGACTGCTTTGCCTGCTCTGCAGACGGTGGAAGACATCCATTCAAATGTGCAACTCATGGAATGATTCTGTGAGGTATGAGCATAACTGGCAGATTTTATCTTATAAAGCTATCAGTTTCTCAATTCAGGTCGCTCTTATTCTCTCTCTGATTGAAAAATCTTTGGACAGGAAAGCTTCCCGTCAAAAAAATCTATTGAAATTGATGTGTCTTCATGAAATGTTTCTCCATCAACAAGACATTGATTTTCCAAAGCAACAAGAAAAAAAGTCTTCTATCAAACATATTCCAAATAAGACGTAGCAATGGGCACAAAACTCCAGAGAACAGGCCCACATGGATCATGGGTTAAACACATAAGAAATTAATAGTCTTAAGTGACACTTGTCAAATAATTGCTGTCCTGTCCAAGGACATGATGCTGAAGAAATACAGCTCTGCTTTGTTTGATAATGATTCTTGCTAACTTAGAGAAAGTGATTTAAATGTCAGTTGTTCGAATGATAAAAAAAGGGGCAGTACGAAGGGATAGAGAGGGAAAAGAGAAGGGAAAGAGAGAAAGAAAGAGGGGAAGAGAGAGTTAAAGAAAGAGAGAAAGAGAAAGTAAGAAAAAGAAAGAAAAAGAAAGAAAAAAGAAAGAAAGAAGAGAAAAAGAGAGAAAGAGAAAGAGAGAAAGAGAGAAAGAAAGAGAGAAAGAAAAAGAAAGAACGAAAGAAAGAAAGAAAGAAAGAAAGAAAGGAAGAAAGGAAGAAAGGAAGAAAGAAAGAAAGAAAGAAAGAAAGAAAGAAAGAAAGAAAGAAAGAAAGAAAGAAAAAGAAAGAAAGGAAGGAAGGAAGGAAGGAGTGAGTTCTGCAAACTCTTAGGATAGAGAAAGGGCACAGATAAGAACTTTGTAACAAACAGCTGAAGCTGGTAAACAGCAGTGAAAGGTCTCCTCTGATGACATTAGCAACTCACTTTTGCCAAGTGACTGATCAAGTGACACAAAGTAATACAGAATCCCTCTGTGAAAATATATCATGAGTTGCCTAGTGAATAAAGGACACACTGTGTTTGTTTCATATCATATGGGGATCATCAGCTAAACTTTTAAACACAACTAGAAGTGAATAAATTATAATTGTTTACACAATAAAGATATTCTGCAATAGAAAATAAGAGCAATCATGTAGAAAGTTAAAAAGAAAACCAAATAGCCTTCATATCTTGCTCTACCACATAAAACTTCAAACTTTATGACTATTGGTTATACATAAAATATTTTTCTACCATTTTTTATATCATGAAACCAGTTTATCTGACACTGCTACCACACATAGCCGGGATATAAACACAATTCACTTACTTTATTTCTATTCCTAATAGAAATCATTGGGAAAAAATCAGTAGGTTGTTACTAAGTGGAAACAAGTTCTAACAGAGAAATTCTAATTTGGATTATTTGGATTTTTGTTTTGGTCAAATGTTGACAAGTACATGAAAAAAACAGCAAAAGCTTGGAACATATGTATAACTTCTTTATGTCTCCAACTGTAAAGGTGGGGAGGCTGGACAGTGGGTAAGCAGACGAAAGATATTTTTATTGTTGCAATCCTCTTTTTAAACTTTTTTTCCATAATTAACATATTTTCCTAAGACCTTACACTACAAATACTGATTCAGTGTTTAATGTTTGTGCTCTTTGTAGATCTTTGTATGTAAATTTTCTTGTTGATTAGCATGGATATTTCTATTTTTTAAATATCTTTTTTTTTTACTAACAACATTCCTTTTCTAAGTGAGGACGCATTGTATGCAAAGAAGTCTGCAAGGGACACTAAGCTCCTTATGGCTTTGCAAGTTTACAAGAGATTTGAAGCTTGAATTGGTGCTTTGTTTCCTGGCATATATAGATTGAAATAATGTAAAAGGAATAATCTTCAAATATGATTATTAAACATTCTTGGTGAGTTTTTTTCATTTTAAAAAGCACTTCTGCTAAGCTCTGAATATAGGTGACTGTCAAATCTGTGCTTGGGAAAGAAAAAGGACGAGGCATTTCTGTGCAAGTCATCTTCTAGAGTGGAATTAAACAGTGGAAAAACCTTGTGTGATAATAAACAATGTACTGAGCTCCCTCTGTATCACAGTAGTCTTTCAAGCCATTTACAGGCCTGCATATCCCAGTTTTACAGAAGGTAACTTCTGGATACATATAGTAAGCAGTGCTCAGTGGAAGAAAGGAACAGTGAAGACGTTTCAGAATCATAGAATATTCGGAGAGAGATTATCCACTACAACCCACCTTGCTAAAGCAGATTCACCTTGATCGGGTTGCATGGGAACGCATCCAGGCAGGTTTTGAAAACCTCCACAGAAGGAGACAGGGGTTCCCCTTCTTGACCCATAATGGGGCTTTTATCTACAGGAGCTATCTGAAGCAGATATCTACATGTGGTAAGGTCTCCGGAGAATGCAGCTCATCTAACACTAACATGACTGAAAGTTTCAGGGTTAAGGCAGTGACCTTCCACCCAGTAACAACAAAAGGTGACATTCAGAGAATTAGTACTGTACAGAAAAGCCCAGCAAAGCAATGTGGTTGCTACATCAATGTACTTGTGAGAATGAGAACTAGGAGGTCTGTCTTTCTGTCAAAACTCAGCAGCCACTTCACCAAAGAGGAAATTAGTATTGTTTTTAAATAATTCTTTCTTCTTTCACAGCTTTTAGAGAATACTCAGTCCAGTGCCTTTGAAACCCCTGCAATGGGATAGGGTGTCAGGCAGTTATGGACTGTCCCTGGAAAAAGCAGTAATGACTACCATGACTTCTAGAGCCTTCTTCAACAGCAGCAGATACTAATGCGGGTCAATGATATCTTAACCATCATGAGAACTGAGTAAACACATGAGGTTCAACAAGGGCAAGTGCTGAATCCTGCACCTTGGGAGGAACAACCCTATGCCAGTACAGTCCGGGGGTTTACCTGCTGCAGAGCAGCCCTACGGAAAGAGAACTAGGAGTCCTGGCTGGTAACAAACTAAACATGAGCCAGCAATGTGCCCTTCAGGCCAATGGCATTCTGAGGCACATTAAGAAGAGTATGTCGATCTGGTCAAGCGAGGTTATCCTCTCCCTCTATTCTGCCCTGGTAAGGCCTTATCTAGAGTACTGTGTTCAGTTCTGGGATTCCCAGCTTAAGAAAGCCAGAGAACTGCTGGAGAGAGTCTAGTGCAGGGCCACCAAGTCAAGGGACTCGAACAACTTTCTTATAAAGGCTGTGGGAACTGGGGCTGTTTAGTCAAGAAAAGAGAAGACTAAGAAAGTATCTCATTAACATTTAGAAGTACTTAAAGGAGGATGGAGGGTTGCCTATTTCTACAGTGCCCAGTGACAGGACAAAGGGTAATGAATATAAGCTGGAACACAAAAAGTTCCATTTGAACACAAGCAGAAACTTCTTTCCTGTGAGGGTGAGGGAGCCCTGGCACAGGCTGCACAGGCAGGATGTGGAGTCTCCTTCTCTGGAGGTTTTCAAACCTGCCTGGACATGTTCCTGCATGACCTGATCGAGGCCAACCTGCCTTAGCGGAGGGTTGGAGTAAATGGATCTTTACAGGTTCCTTCCAACCCCTACCATTCTGTGATCCTCTGAACGCAGCAAATGTCAACAACCACCAGCCAGATCTGTTCCATTTTCTTCTGTTCCCTGTATACACCTCTAAGGAGCTTCCTCTTTGTTACATAAAGACATTCATTTCCACCTAAAGCACACAACCTCACGTAAATGAGGTCTCCACGTCTGGCATTTGGAATGACAGCTCCCTTTGTTTCCGTTACTACTCGACCAAACGTGAAGTAAAAGCTCCAGTTCCCGCGCTCCCCTTTCAAGGTGTGGATGACATAAGGCGCCGTCCGCCCGCCCGCCCAGGCTGGGCCGTGGCCGCGCCTCCGTCCAGGCGCCTGCCGCGGCACCGCCGCTCGCGCCCCAGGGGCCGCTGCCGCTGGGTCCCGCCCGCGGTGGGAGCGCGCCCTCTGCCGGGATGTGCCGCCGCGCTGTGCCCGGGCAGAGCAGGAGGCGGCAGCGGCCGTGTCACCGGAAGCGCCGTGGGGAGGGAGGGGGGATGGTGAGGAGCGGAGGGCTGCTAGCAGACTGCCGAGGCAGCCGCGGGCAAGGTCGCCAGTGGGCGGCCTGCAGTGGTGTTAAAAAAGGGGAACACATAACCAGCAAAACTTATGCAGAGTGACTTCAGACGTTGGTGTGTAAGCAAGAAAGTGCCTACATGCATCATCACAGAGGGTAAAACGCAGAGCCTTTCTGGAAATCAGGGGTGCTGGAGCACCTCTCTGAAGTGCCTGTGTGTGGTGGCAGCATGGGGAATAAACACGAGGAATTAGTCAGGTGAATTCCAGAGCTCTTGGCATGACAGAGTTATAATGGGTAGTTACATGCTTCTTAAGAAGAACTGTAAAGATAACGGTAGATAAAGAAGAACGGTAAAGATAAGGGTGGGCAATTGTCCTTTATGAGGCAGGGCATGTGGAGTGCATGGAGCTCTGCCTGGGAATGGATGATGAGCCAATGACAGCTTTTGGGTAAGGATAAAAGAGTAGACAGCACAGGTAACGTGATAGCCGGGGTCTGCTATGGGTACCAGATCATGATGAAAAGTAGATGAGAACTTCACACAACTTGAAGCAGCCTCACAAGGCCTTAATCCTCGTGGTAGACTTGACCCACCTCCATATCTGCTGATGAACCGCAGAGCAGAGCATAGGCAATTCAGGAGTTTACTGGAGAGCACTGTTGACAGCTTCGTGACTCAAGTGATAGAGAAGATAAGGAGGAGGGTTTTTCTGCTCAAACTCAGTACAAAACAACAGAGGATTGTTAACCATCACAAATACAGAAATTATTTTTCTACCTACAACTCAAAACTTTTTGATCTCTGCCTTCTAAGGAAGAATTGATTCCTTGCCCTTGTGAAAGGTGACAAGTTTCAGAGAAAACCAGTAACTCATGTGTGAGACACAGAGTACTTGTTCATCTTAGATAAAATTTCACTTCTGTCTAGAATAAGAGTACAAAATTAATCAGAAAGACAATTAAAACCAGATTGCACTTTGTTTAAATGTTTCAGAGACCGTATAATTTTGTCACTACTTTTAGTCTGTCCCTTTATTTACTGTTACACAGAGTGGTATATATATTTTTGAGTCATGATATTTAACAGAGGAAAAAAAAATAGATAAGATTGACATTGGAATGCACATACGTGATAATTTTGTCTCATAATTAATGTTTTTCTCCTCGAATTCTTCCACCAGACTCTGTGACGATACTAGACATACAGAGTTCAGTTCTGTCTGAAGTCCTGTTATAAAAACAACTCTATGTGTTGAACCATACTCTGATCCAGTTTTGGATTAAAACCTACTTCTGAAATAGTAAAAAAGCCTAACAAGAAAGAACCTGAAGAATTAAACTCAGCACATTTAAACTAAAACCAAACAACCATTCCCAACCCCAGTCTGGTCTAACTGCTCAGTGTAATTTCTCAGGGGACAAAAAAATACTAATTGTTGAGTAGTTCTTTCATTTAGTGGAGAAACAGCTCACCTCTCTCAACCTCCTCACTGTGCTTCCTTGGATGCAGCCAAGGACACAGCTGGCCTTCTGGGCTGCAGGCATGCATTGCTGGCTCATGCACAGCTTTTCATCCACCAGTACCTCCAAATCTTTTTCCACAGGGCTTCTCTCAATCCTTTCATCCTCTAGCCTGTTTTGATACACTGGGTTGTTCTGACTCAAATGCAGGACCTTGTGTTTGACCTTGTTGAACCTCATTATGTTCACGTAGGCCCACATCTTGAGCTTGTCTGGGTCCTTCTGAGTGGCATCCCGTCTCTTGGGCCTGTCAACTGCAGTGTTTAGCTTGATGTTATCTGCAAACTTGCAGAGAGTGCACTCAATCCTATACATTGTTGATGAGGATATTAAATAGTAATGGTCTTAATATGGAGCCCTGAGGCACACCACTTGTCACTCATCTCCATCCTGACGTTGAGCTGTTGACTGCTACGCTCTCGTTGCAACCATATAACCAATTCCTTATCTGCCAAATAGTCCACCCATCAAATCCATCTCTCTCCAATTTAGAGAGAAGGATGTTGTGGGCAACCATGTCAAAGGCCTTAGGGAAGTCCAGGTAGATGGTGTCTATAGCTCTTCCCTTGTCCACTGATGTAGTCGCTCCACCATAGGTGGCCACTAGGTTGGCCAAGCAAGACTTGCTTTTAGTTAGGCCATGCTAGCTGTCTCAAATTCCCTTCCACCATGTGCCTTTTCTCTGTTCCTCCAGTCTCTCCAGTAGCACTTGCCTCTGAGTTGATTTCCAAAAAAGAATTATTCTCATTAACATAATTTTTTTAAAGTAGTACACCTCTAACTGAGACAAAACCATGTTTAGCAAATGTAGAAGCATGGAAAGCTATATGCTAAAGTAGAAATATTCACCTCTCCAGGTACTCCTTTCTTACCTACCTGTAATAAATCTCAGATTGTAAGGCTCATGGTAAAATTAGAGAATTTAGAGGGAAAAGTAGTTTTAACATTCACATCTGATGTATAAAACAGTAATGTCCTTTTCTTTCTAATTCTGGGCTTTCAGACGGACCAGAGACTACTATTGAGTAGCAATGAAATAATTTAAGGAAAGTAACAGGTCAGACCTCTTATTTTTGTGCCAATTTTAAAAAAAAATAAAGTTATCTGAAAGTTTATTGCAAAAACAGTCATAAGCCCTAGATCCCATGGTCTAGAATGTAGGCAGTGCTGTATATAGTACTTGGAGTACTTTGTTAAATTTTTTTTATTCATCTCTTTTGAGAGCTTGCAAGAAAACAGAGAGGGTAAGAGGAATTTTAAGTGACCTGCCTGCAGTTTTTTCTCTTTTAGAATGAAAGGCTGATGATAGACAGGACACTGAGTAGCTACAGTTTCTGCCATGTGTGTGCATAAGGAGCAGCTGTAAGCATGGGCACTGCCAACCAGAATCACTGTACAGCACCTCTCTGGTAGTTTTATTTGATATTTTGAGAAGTTGGAGAAATAGACAGGACACCACAGAGACTACTGTCACTGTACAGCTGCAATGCACTAGCAGGAGTGTGCTATGAAACTTTCTGTCTCCTCCTCCACGAGCTGTAAAACCACACGTGACCTTGGGAACTGAGATTTGGTGTCTTGAATATGATGGGCTTTTTGCACAGGGTTATGAACACTGGAAGAGATGTAATATAGGGAGAGATGAGGAGCTGATGAGAGCAGGAAGAGAGCTCAGTAGGCCAGGACAGAGAACCAAGCCAATAGGGGTGATACGGTGGTGGAAATGTGTCTGTACAACAAGCATGAGGAAGTGGATGAAACCTTCTTCAAACAACTTAAGGAAGTCTGTGCATCACAAATCCTGGTTCTCACTAGGGTCTTTAATTTCCCTCATTCTAGCTGGCAAAGACTGTTGGGTGCAAGCAGTCAAGATTTTTGGAGGGCATCACAGATAACCTCTTGATACAAGTAGAACCAGAGAATCATAGAATCATTTTGTTTGGAAAAGACCTTTAAGTTCATCAAGCCCAACAACTAACCTAACACTGCCAAGCCTACCACTGAATGTGAGAATCAGGGCTGATGTACTGTTGGATGTGGTGTCAACTAATGAGGGAGAACTAAATGTTGATATAGCAATGGTGGTTGTGGCTGTAGAGTTCACAGTACTCAGGCATGTGAAAGACATGAGTCTTTTTTTCCCCAAACCAAACAAAACCAGAGTCCTTAGCCACTCCTCACAGGACATGCCTTCTAGAGGTTTCACCAGATTTGTTGCCCTCCTCTGGACACATTCAAGAACTTTTACATCCTTCTTAAATTGTGAGGCCCAGAACTGCACACAGTACTCAACTTGAATCTGCAACAACACTCACTAAATATGGTGGGTAAATCATCTCTTTTGACCAGCGTACTATACTGTGTTTAATGCACACCAAGGTCCTGGGCCTTTGTGGGCAGTGAGCTGAGTATGGGCCAGCTGTCTGCCCAGGTTGTAAGAAAAGCAAGAAGCACCTGGGGTCATGTGAGTACTGCATGACCCCAAGGACCAGGGGAGGGCAGAGACTCTCGCCTCTGCTCAGTGCCTCTCAGACCCTGTTCTGGGTACTGCCTCCAGTTTGACACCCATAGTAAGGAAAGAATGTTGATAAACATGGACAGGTCCAGCAGACAGCCAGCATCTTGCTGTCTGGGCTAGGTCCTGGGCTTGCCTTTCAAAGAGAGGTTGCATTTGTGAGACTGGTTCAGATGGGACAAGGGAGTACCTAGCAGCATCTCCAGCACTGATGGAATAGGATGGAGAAGTTATAGCTGGGCTTTTCATAGTAGTGTGTGGTTGGAGAGAGAGACAACTGCTAAAACTTTTGAGACTCAGGCTGGAGTTAAGGATCGTGAACACAAAAATAAAAAAGTGAAACTGTGAGTTAATATGTTATTCTGTTTCCATGCTTTTAAGATTTTCAAGCCCTGAACTGATAAATCCCTGAAGGAACTAATTACTTCTACTGATAAGACACCTCTGAGGTCCCTTCCTACATAATTTATCCTTTCATCCCATCATTAGGAATGTGATGCTGGGAATACTAAAGGAAGTACTAAGACAATATGTGGTGTTGGAGAGGGAATGGTGGGCAGAAAAGCAGAAGTGGCTGGCCTAGGATCTTAGATGAGTTCCAAAGAGCCTGAAGAGTAGAGAGTCTTAAAGAGAAAGAAGAAAACAGGATGCCTATAATGAGGACCCTTTTGTGGGACTAATAGAAATATTTCTTCTTATCATAGACTTAACTGAGTTCTTAACTAAGTTTAAGCCATAATGTGCTCAAATTTATTTTGTTGAGTGCATTTACACAGACTCAGATAAGTGGACAGAAATCAGATCCTACCGATTAAGGGTTGTACTGGTTTTGTCTGAGATAGGGTTAGATTTCTTCATTGTAGATTGTATAGGGCTATGATTTGGATTAGTGATGAAGGCAGTGTTGATAATACAGGGATGGTTTTGTTACTGCTGAGTAGTACTTGCATGACATCAAGGACTTTCCTGCCTCACACACCATCCTGCCAGCAACAAGAATTTGGGACAGCTGGCTACAGCTGAGAAAAGGGATATCCCATACTATATGATGTTGTGCTCAGCAATGAAACTGGAAGTTGGTGAAGATTGGTGGAGGCTGCCGTTGCTGAAGGACTGGCTGGTCACTGGTCAGTTGGTGGTGAGTGGTTGTTTTCTTTTGCATCACTTGTTTTCCTTGTTTGTTTTTTTTCTAAAGTCTTGTGGTGTTTTTTCTGCTCTCTTTTTTTTTTTAAAAAAAAAAAAAGAAAAATTATTATTAAACTGTCTTTATATCAACCCATGAGTTTTTGCACTTTTATCTTTATGATTCTCTCCACCATCCCACTGCAGAGGGTGGGGATGATCTAACAGCTATGTGGTGCTGCCTGTGATCATTAAACCATGACAAGGATCTAAGTGCTATGTAGTGTTTTGCTAGTTGTCAAAAATAGTGGGATTGTTAAGGTTAAAGAGATTTGAGCTGAGAGTTAGATGAAGGTGTTCTTGACTGTTTTCATCTATATATCCTTTGATTTCTAGCAATTTCAAATACACTGGGAAAGAGGAAGGGAGCAGGAACAGGATTTGTGAAGAAATAAAATATAAGAAGGTGGACTGTCCCTCTGGTGCACATCCTTCAAGCAATGAAGCCTTTTTTTTTTTATCATATAAATGGCATGATTTATCTATAATCCAGGTTCTTAACTTTGCTTCTTTGTGGTTTATGTCTCCTGTTGCCTCAGAGGAGCACCTGCTTTGTCATCAAAGGACAGCTAGGGATGGCTTGCTTTGTTGGAGGGGCACAGGATCCTTTAAAAGTTTTAGCAAATAGTTGAGCCCCTGGATGAGGGCCTCTGAGTCTCTGCTTATGTGTGTTCATCTTACAAAGTCTGAGGTTGAAAAGCTTGCAATCAGACTCTACCCTCATCCACGTTGTACAGTGGGTTTTTTATGAGGCATTTCAGGTCCTTGTTACGGTATTTGGTAACTATTATGGCAGAAGAAGGTGTGTGTAGTACAGATGTGCTTTGACAGAGGCACTCCTAAGTGCTGTTAATCATTTGTGCCACTGTTGCGGTCAGGATGAGAGGCATGGTGTTTAATGAAATTCAGTTCTGTGCTTTTCAGTGTCTCTGGTTTTGCAGATATGGCAGCCCTACAAGCAAAGCCCTAGAAGTCCCTTTGGTTCTTAATAGTTTAGTTACTCTGCTGTATGTTAAGAGGGAAGAGATGTCTGTGTAGTTTCCTGTTATAATATCAGTTTAGGTGGTGAGTTAACTGTGTGATCAGGTTGCCTGACGCTAGGCTGCCCTCTTGTACCTTGAATGTTGCAACCACCCTCTAATGATGTGTAAGGTCTTAGGCTGTGTAGCTTCAGGCCCACCTGGCACATCTGGGAGATGACCTTTAACTTAAATGCCTGGCATCGGGCTCCCTTGTGAATCCCATAAATTTTGTGGATCATGTTGTACTGTCTTTTAAGTTGAAGCGAGGATTTTTTAAATCTCCGTATGTACTATTTTCTGCTGTTCAGTGCAGCACTGTGGATGTGGCTCATTTCTTAAGGGCCTTGGCCTTTCTGTCAGTTTTCTGGAGTTTGTTAAGCACTAGCCTGGGGCTAGTAGGTATCTGGAGTCCTCTTCTCTTCCTTGGTACCTCTAATCCTGCAGCTGAAGTTTTAACATGCGTCCACCTCCCACATTCCTTTCCCATTGCACGTAGATCATGTACAGTCATGGACAGTAACTGCTGCAAAACAGTTAGGCAAATTAGTTAGGAATTGACTGCAAGATTGTTGCCTAGGTTGTTGTCTCTGGGAAGGCATACTATTCCATTTTCAGATGCCCTTTGCCATTTCAATACAGATGTTACACTATTGATTTTTATTCTATTCTGAGCATTTTTTTCTTTTTTTGTTTTTAGAAAAAGAGGAGCATGGAGTCAGGAAAATGCATATAGAAATATATTTTTGGAGCTTATTCTGAGTTTGTTTTGCTGATGGATTTTAGCTGAGAAATTCAATAGTGAAGCTTGCATAGAATTTTAGTAGTTTTTCATTAAGAGATTGATTATATATATATACATTTTATTCAGTATTTTTTTGTCTCATGTTTTTTTCTAAGTTTTCTTATTTTCATCAGCCTCCAAAACAGAAATGAATTCAGGGCATGCTGAAACTAAAGGGAATAAATCCCTGAATACAAGGAAGAAAAGCATAGAAATGGAAGAAACTTCAGTAGAGGCTAGAAAGTTGTTGGACAGAATAGATAAATCAAAAATCTACAAAAGTACAATTGTGCAAAGTATGAATCTTTTATTACTTCAATACTGTTAACAAAGTTTTGCATACCTCTATTTATTACCATCTTCATTAGCAGTTTTTGGTTACTTCAGAAGTGGTGTTCCATTGAAAACAATGCTTCTGTCTTTTTAATTATAATGCTTTCTTTATAATTGAAAACGTGATTAGAATGTGTCATCTCTTAAATATTAACACTGTAAGTGAAAATATGTAGTTCCTTTAACCTCACTGAAGGTGTATACATGTTTAAAACTCAAGAAAACTCAATTTGACTAGTTTGGTGAGAAAAGGATGTGAAAGGCTGACTTTTACAATTTTTAAAATAAATTGAAAAATAAATGAAGTTTTGTAAGTTTCATGCTCTGATTCACCTTTAACTGACACAACAATTTTGTACCGTTAAGTTTGCATTTTACACCTTTTGTATTGGGGTAATTTGCTGATATTCCTATACAATTTTTAATGTCTTGATATTGTTCAATATCTATATGAAACAATTGTTCTATAGTGACAAATAATCAGAAGGTGTATTATTTTCCTATGGTCAGGAATTTCACTTGATACTGAAAATAGTGATTGTGGAATCACCCCATTGCAGTAAGAGTGTTTTAAAAACAAACTAGTCTGACTTACATAGTGAAACTTGAAATATTTCCTATACAAATTAAAGACTGGGAGTAACTACTATATTTACTTCTGTGACACTTCTTTACTAATGACATTTACTTAATAAAAGTATATACCTTTAGCAACATCATGGTTTTTTAGCTTAATCCATTCTGGATTCATTACTTCTGTGCCTTCTGGTAATAATTATCCTTTAACAGTGTACAGGATGACCACTTAGAAACCATAAACCTTATTGAAAATCCCTTTATAAAGCAAGGTGGAAACAGGGGCTGGCTTCTTGGGAAGAGTATAGGAACATTGCCAGGGCATGCAGAGGTGCAATTAGGAAGGCTAGAGCCCTTCTAGAATTAAATTTAGCCAGGGATGTTAAGGACAGCAATAAGGCATTTTTCAAGTACATCAGCAGCAAAAAGATGGTGAGAGGCAATGTGGGCTCGCTGCTAAATGCTGAGGGTGTCCTGGTGTCTGAGGATGCAGAGAAGGCCGGAGTACTGAATGCCTTCTTTGCTTCAGTCTTAATGGCCGAGGCTGACCCTCGGGAAGCGCAGTTCAGTAAGGATAACAGGATGGCCAGGACAGCAGAGGACTTGCCCTGGGTGGAAGAGGAAGAGGTTAAAGACTTGTTGGCCAAACTTAAGGCTCGTAAGTCAATGGGTCGTGATGGGATGCATCCTAGAGTGCTGAGAGAGCTGGCTGGTGTGATTGCTAAGCCTCTCTCTATCCTTTTTGAACAATCATGGAGGACAGACGAAGTGCCTGAGGACTGGAGAAAGGCCAATGTCATGCCAGTCTTCAAAAAGGGCAGGAAGGACAACCCAGGAAACTACAGGCCAATCAGCCTCACCTCCATCCCTGGAAATGTAATGGAACAACTCATCCTGAATGTTATCATTGAACATATGAAGGATAAGATGGTTATCAGGGGAGTCAACATGGCTTCACCAAGGGGAAATCCTGTTTGACTAACCTGATATCCTTCTGTGAGTTCATATCCAGCTGGCTAGATGAGGGGAGAGCAGTGGATGTCATCTACCTTGACTTCAGCAAGGCTTTTGACACTGTCTCACATAACATCCTCATCAGAAAGCTCAGGCAGTGTGGCTTAGATGAGTGGACAGTGAGGTGGATCGAGAGCTGGCTGAATGACAGAGCCCAGAGGGTGGTGATCAATGGCACAGAGTTGAGTTGGAGGCCTGTGGCCAGTGGAGTTCCACAGGGATCAATTCTGGGGCCAATCTTGTGCAATATCTTCATCAATGACCTGGATGAGGGGACAGAGTGTACTCTCAGCAAGTTCTCTGATGACACCAAACTGGGAGGACTGGTTGATTCCCCAGAAGGCTGTGCTGCCATTCAGTGGAATCTCGACCGGCTTGAGAGTTGGGCAGAGAGGAACCTCATGAGGTTCAGTAAGGACAAGTGCAGAGTCCTGCACCTGGGAAGGAACAACCCCATGCACCAGGACAGGCTGGGGGTCAAATTGCTGAAGAGCAGCTCTGCAGAGAGAGATCTGGGAGTCCTGATTGCTAATAAACTAAATATAAGCCAGCAATGTGCCCTCGTGGCCAAGACCATTTCATGGTGAGAGTGACGGAGCAGTGGCACAGGCTGCCCAGAGGGGTTATGGATTCTCCTTCCTTGGAGGTCTTAAAGACCTGCCTGGACATGTTCCTATGCGACCTGATCTAGGTGAACCTGGTTCTGCAGGGGGGTTGGACTAGATGATCTCTAAATGTCCATTCCAACCTCTACCATTCTATGATTCTATGATTCTATGATTCTATGAATTGAAAGAGTAGTACAAATAAAACTTTTTTTTCCTGTATTAGAGTGTACCCTGAGTTCAGGAAAAAGTTCAGTAATTTTAAAAGTTTAAAAAAAGGTTTTAAAATTTTATAAGATTAAAGAAGAACAAAATGTAAAGAGTACTTATACTTTCAGACATAAGGAAAACATTTTTTACTTCTGGTAGACTCTGGTGATGAATTAATTCCATGTCTTGATTATCCTCCATTAAAATCTGAATCTGAAAATTAATTTCTCTCAGCCCAGCCCAATATTAACTGGAATTAGCAATATGACTGCTACCTTTGATTAGTCAGAGATTGAGATATAAATGCAAACAAAGCATGAGTAAAACCACTTGCAAAATATTTGCTCTGGACAGTATAAATCACAGCAAAAACAAAGACAAAAGTTTTTTACTAGTTTTAGGTGCATGTTCGACTTGTTAGCCCAAGTCCAGCGTGACAGCTAGATTTTTCAGTCTCCATGGCAGCGTATGTACTCGCATAGTCTTAATATGCGTATTTGAATATGATCAGACACTCATTCTGCTACAAAGTCTTAATCTGAACAGTAAAGTGCTTTGAGTAATAACAAAGGCAGCAAATGCAGTTCTTGCAGAAGCATAGTGTTGGGTTGTTTTTTTTTTTGCTATGCAGACAGTAGACAGATTACAGAGGTACGCTGGGCTGCAGAGACCTGAGTCAAGAATCTCTCTCTCTTAGACCTGGTCAGGATCCAACTTGTGGGCTGTTTCAAGCACAAAAGCTATCTAAGAATGACTTTTGCACTGCTTTACCTATGTTGCCTACAGCAAAGCCACAGTTTACCTTTTAACTGGAAAGAACTGGTTCACTGTTTAATATGTCACTCAAAGCATAAAATCTCACCCAGGACAGAATATCTGTATAGTCTTTCTTCAAATAAGAACAACAGTTTATTTAGTAGAGTATAAAATAAACTTTGGAAATGATGAATCATTTTCTTCTAACTAGAAAGCAGTGAAATGTGGTTCAGTTTGCTGGAAAAGTCAATGTTGTGTTTCCAAATTAAAAATCCCTATTATTATAAAATGTCTGCATATCATAATTCTAAAGTGCCTAACACAAAGTCCTTAGTAAAAAGAGTCATACAGATGATAAAAATACTATGGAGCAAACTTCCACGGTACATAAATTTCTAACTAGTTTTAAAATAATACTTTCTATTTCTGCGACATATTTTTGTTACAAGTCTTTAAGAAAATTTATAGGTGAGAACAAAACATCATAATATCCTCATGAAGGAAATAATGAATTCTAGATGATCACACACTGAGTACTAAAATTATTCTAAACTTATTTTATTGTACAGCATTCAAGATGGATGATGTACAGTAGCATCAAGAACTGACAAAATTTTTGGTGTAGCATTCATGACAGATTTTTGTAAAGACTAGACATGTTTCATTCTAAACTGTTATTTTATTCTTATCTGTCTTTAAGGAGCAGGACAGATTTTTCTTGGACTTTTTTTGCCTTTCAATGACATTATTTTTACTCTCTATTGTATTCTGAGGGAAGCAAACCATGTTCACTTCTATGTCGTGTGAATGCTTGTAACATTTACGTTCCTAAGGAGAGTTTTCTGTGTTATCATGTACTTGGCCTATTGTAATTCATGTTCATATTAACTCCTCTCCATTCCATATCTGTATCCATCTGCCCTGTTACTCTTGACCCTTCTGATTGTAGGTCGGGAACATAAATTCCATTTGTGCATGTGAAATATGTTTTTCCTATGTAAACTGTCAGCAAAGTGTTCAGCAGTGCTCTTGCATACCATGTTTTAATTTTGCATACTGATTTCTCCAGGAGAAAAGGAAACCACATAATTTTCAGAGGCTCACTCAAGACTGCAAGGACATTAGTAAAGATTTTATGTAGAATAGTATAGTGTAAATTTATGCATCTTACAGTTGCAAAGGAACACAGTGGTAAGAATTTTGTTCTGTTTCATAGATTATGGCATATGTGATACATCATATATGATATCATAGTTACGCTATACTCAACTAAATTTGCCTCACAACTTCGGTATAGTTTCTGTACCAAATCAGGGATGAAGCCATTTGTTTTTAGGGATAGTGGTTGCACTATGTTCGAGGTATGAAATTGTAGTGAATATGCTATGAATTGCACAAATCGCAAAACATTTTAAAAACTTGAGGCTTTATTTTGACACTCTACTGGTTTTAGCTGGGGTAGAGTTAAATTTCTTTGTAGTAGCTGCTATGGGGCTATGTTTTTGATTTGGTTTGAAAATAGCATTGGTAACACACTGATGTTTTAGTTACAGTGGAACAGTGCTTGCACAACATCAAAGCCTTCTTCTGCTCCCTGCAGTGAGCACATTGGAGGTGCACAAAATTTGAGAGGGGACACAGCTGGGACAGCTGACCCCAGCTGACCAAAATATTCCACACTGTGTAATGTCATGCTCTGCAGTAAAGCTGGGGAGGAGGCTGGGGATGGGGGAGCACTACTTGGGGACTGGCTGGATATCAGTCAGCTGGTAGTAAACAATAGTTTTAATTTGCATTACTTATTCTTTCTTAAGTTTTATTTTCCTCTATTCTTTGCTTTGTTGTTTTGGTTTTTCTTCCCTTTTTTTAATTACTAAAATGCTGTTATCTTAACCCACAAGTTTCTTTCTCACTTTTAGCCTTCCAATTCTTTCCCCATCTCACTGGGAGAGGGGGAAGTGAGTGAGCAGCTGTGTGTTGCTCAGTTGCCAGCTGAAGTTAAACCACAGTCTTGTTTTGGTGCCCAACGTGGTTTGAGACAATAACAGATTTGACCAGAGTGAATTAGAAGACTTTATACCTGTTAACAACTGCTGATCACTGTATTGATTTATTCCTTCTCATTATTAGTGTGTCCGACCTTTGCCATGGTCATGTTTTCTTTTTTGTTGTTTTGTTTTTTGGTTTTTTTTCTCTGTTGAAGGTTGGTGTTGGTTTTTGCAATTTGCTGTGCTCTGTATAGCTTAATGGTGTTGTGCCTGGGAGTTTTATTATTAAAATACTGTCCTTGAGCTTAATCTGTTATTTGGGCTCTTTATTGAAATCATTACTGTACTTCGAGTACCATCTCATGGACAATTAACAGTTATACTCCTTCCTCTAATAAGTTTTGTGGGTTTTTTTGATTTTGGGTGGGGTTTTTTTGTGGAAGAAATACAGAACCTTCACCATCTTCTGTGATGTTTTCTCCCTCATTAAAATAACTTTTCAGCACCTTGAACATCCTTGGATATCCAAAATACTTCTATTGGTGTTTCTTAGGAATGTAGTTTTAGCTTTTTACAAGGTTAACAAGCTATGTAGATAGGTGACCCAGACCCTGCAGCAGTGTTGTTATGAGGCACAAGACATGGGAAAATATAGAGGTATCTAGAAAGCTTCTCCCCTCTAATGGTCTTGAACTTCATGCTTGAATGAGTGCAGGATCCTGACAAAGTGTAAGCATATTTGAAAAAAACATGATGTCATGAAAGAGAACATGTCTGTTCCTAAGAGAAACAACTTCTCACACTGTGCTGGGGCTTGGCCTGCACCTACCAAACGCTACTCCATACTATTCAGCACCCGCAAGAAGATGGTGTCTGGATCTGAAGAAAATGTACTAACAGGCACTAGACAATATAGCTAAACCAGAGATACAGCCATCAGGTAAACTAATTCACAGATGTTTACATCAGTGCTGGAGTACTGGGGCCAATAGTCAGGGACGGGAGGGTAAGAGTGCCTGGCAGCTAGGATCTCTTGCTTGGGATAGGGTCAGGGAGAAAGGAATTGGAAAAAGGGGAGGAATTACCAGTCTTTAGTGACGACTCCTGTAAAGTATGAAGGTGGATATCCCTTCAAGGAAAATCTTGCAGATTCTTGAACATTATGTGAGTGCAGCAATGTCATATGCCAGTACCCTGCTGATAATGAGCTGGACAGACACAGAGGCACCAACTATGCATGAATTGTCCAGGCAACTCTGAGGATATGAAGGTAATTTAACTTAATTTCTATAATCTTACATCCCAGTTGTGGAGAAACTAATGCCAAAATTGTCAGAGCAATCCAAGGATAGGTCTTCCTCATGCATAACAATAAAATTCTTAGCTATTAAGAGTCAGCCTTTCTCTGGTCATGGGAGAGGATACCAGTGGTGCACACCATGTGCAACCCTGTAGTTTCTCCTGTGTGACCAGGGGGAGGACACGAGGAAGTGGAATAGTGAATCCTCATGGAGACTATGAGCTTAGGTACAGGAACTGCAAGGAAAAACAACAGTCAAAGGCATCCATATGAGAAAACTACTGCTGCAGTGTCCATTGTACTAGTAGAAGGGCTTATCTTACTTTTGACAGTGATGAAGAGACTTCTGGTTTACAGTTACAGCAGTCAAGTAATGAATACTCCATCCAGGAACAGAGGGGTCGTGCCTTTGGCAAGGTGAGGGAATGGGAGAGTCAGGTTTACCGTACTGTGTGGGTTTGATGGCCTGGCACATTGGCCTCATGGGACACCACCACTGAGTGATGGTGACTAGATCATCACTCCATTACAATGGATGCTAGTGCTCCATTACAAACTGGAGTTAAAGGCCATCAAATGGTTTGCAGCCACCGATAGTATTAACTCACTTTTCTCCATTACTTTGGCAACAAAGTACAGGACACAGTTTGCTTTTACATGAAGGAGTGTCCAGTACCTCTGGAATTGATTGCCATAGAGGTGGGAACTCAACCCTATAATTTGTCATGGATTGATATAAACTACACTGAATAAGGTGAAGCTCTTGAGCACTTGCAATATATTGATATCAACATGTGGGACAAACTAGCCCCAGATTCTTTTGCAAGCAAAGTAAAAGGACCTGCACAGTAGGATCAGTTTCTAGGAACAAAATGGCAAGGTGAGTGTTGTCATATCTGTCATGGTGTGACATGAAGCTGTTTCTGTTAAGGGGGAAGGGGCTGTAATGATGGCTTCTGTAAGAAGTTGCTCGAAACTCTCCCCAGCTCTGAGCCAGACACACTTCTGAGGCTGAGACAATTAGACGCCTCCACGATCACTTTTTAAGAAGAAGCCAGAAGAGGAGGGTTCTTCCTGTTCCGTCTTGTTCTGTTCTTCCTTCTTTTCAGGCTGTTGGTAGTGCAAGGAGCGGGAAGAGAGAGAGAAGCAACCATGCAGACTCCAAGGTCAGTGAGGGAAGCAAGGAAGAGGTGTGCTGGAGCAGACTGCCCTGCATCCTGTGGAGAGGACTGGTGGAGCTGAGATTTGTTTGCACTTCATAAAAACCCGTGTACCAGGGACAGTGACTATGCCCAGAAGAGGTCATGTCCCGTGTGAGTGACTCTGTATCGGCAGAAGCTGTGGCTGCTGGGACCAGAGAAGTTCGTTAAGAACTGTGTCCCATGGGAGGGACCCCATATTGAAGCAGGGGAAGAATGTGAGGAGTCATCCTCATCTGAGAAGAGAGAAATGGCAGAGCCCATCTGTGAGAGACTGATCATATCCCCCTTTCCCTACTCCTCCAAGCTGTTAATGGGGGAGGAGGTAGAGATATGGGAGCAGTGAGCTGAGTCCAGGAAGAAAGGAGGCATGGGGGAGGGAGATCTTAAAGTGCTGGTTGTAATTTTCTCATCATCCTATTCCCTTTTTGCTTTTTATTCCATTCTGTTTCTTGTAGATAGCAGAATAAACTTTCCTACTTTCTTCTCTAAATCGAGTACTGCAGTCTGTTTTGCCTGGAACTGTAATTGGCAGTGAGCCCTCCTCACCCTTGTTTAAATCCACAAGATTCTTGGTTATCTTTTTTTCCTCCCACCTCACTGGGGCCTCCACCTTCCTAAGGAGGGTTGAGGTGGATGGGGGACACCTAGCAAGAGACTGTCATGGTGCTTCATTGCTGACTGGGCAAAACCATGAAGATGTTACCCCAATGAGGTAACACTTATATGTCCACCAACTGACAAAAAGGACATGTCACATCTCCTATCATGTGTCAGCCTCTGGTAAAGTTGAATAATGCAACGGATTGTTAAAAACCACACTGAGAACAATGGCTGCTGGGGCATTTAAGCATTGGGATACAAATTTAGCAGAAGCTATTTGGCTAGTTAATACTAGAGGACCTGCCAGTCAACCTGTCCCTGCCCATCAACCTGTCCCTGCCCAACTGAAACCCCTGCATACTGTGGAAGAAATTAAAGATCTCCATATCTGTATAAAGAACTACCTAGTAAAAACTGTCTGAGTTATTCCGTCCTCAGAAAAGACCAAAATTCATGGGACTATTTTTGTTCAAGGACTTGGGAGCACTTGATGAGTGATATGGAAGGATAAGGAAGTCTAATGCATACCTCAAGGTGATGAGTGAAATCCATGGGTGAAAATAATCCACGATTTAAGTTGTGTGGTGGCAGTGTTATATGTCACCACTGTGTATGTATGTATATGCTATATGTCACCACTCCTGTTCTGTGCTATGTCAAACTCTCACTGCTAGCCAAGCCATAGGCGAGGCATTAATTGCAATGTTAGTGCAAAGAGTCCAGGGATGGAAAATATTGTGGATAAACCTTTGAATTATTGTAACCCATGATTTGAGTTGCATGTACATTAGAAACATCAGGACCAATGAAGGACAAACATCACAAGAAGCAATGCAAGCACAGCAGTGACCCAACTTGGGCTGGTTTTGGTGCCCAGTAACTCCACCCGACATACCAACTCTCCTGTCCTGAGTGAATACCATAACAGATGAAGACTGAGATCATAGATCAAATGAACTCAGTGAATAGTAGTTGGACTTTATCTTAAAGGTCTTTTGCAACCTAAATAAATCTATGATTCTAACATTTTAAGGCTATTTGTGGACACTTAGCAAACATTTTACAGGGGATGGGATGGTTAATGAAGATGTATGGAGATAGAGTATGACCTGAGCATGACTTAAATGTTATGGAATAAGGTGTGGAGAGTGTTCTGGTTTTAGCCATATGTCAGTCAGCTGGTAGTAGGCAAAGGTTTTCATTAATATTGTTTGTCTTTCTTGGGCTTTACTTTCCCCTCACTTTGTTATTTTGTTTTTCTCTTATACTTCTAATTTTAAAAGAGTATTATGTTTTCTTTTTAATTTTCAAATCGTTGTTATGTGAACTCATTCTCAGTTTTACTGTTACAATTCTTCCCTGTATTGTGCTTAGTTCCCAGCTGGGGTTAAGCCATGATTGACACTAACAAGCCTCAACTACATCCATTCTCAAAGCATGTTTGAAGTAAAATTTATGAAACTGATAAGGGAACTGAAGAGACGTTAACTGTAGGGGACCACTGATAACTGTAATAGTAAATACACCGGCTCTTCAGCATCTCTCCAGATACTACTAGGCTTTGGAAATTCACTTGCTGTGACTGTTTTGTCACATACCAATTGCAACATGACCAGGTAGTTTCCCTGATCATATCTATGGCCAAATGCCTAATGCTCTATGTATGAATACAGTTGCGGATCTAAATTTGTGTTCAATATTGAAGATCAGAAGTAGCATCATCTGAGGATGTGAAGGTGGACAATAAGGGCAATGGATTGAATGTATCCTATTGCCTGAGGATTGCTTTTTGTTTCTGTGGTATTTTTTTTTTTAACCTCTGTACAGTTTTGATGAAACTGAGCTTATTTTATTTCATATGAAATGGATTGTGATTGTTCTTCAGGCCCTAGGGTACTTTTCCAATAGAGTTTGCACAGCAAGGAAAATTATTATTGTGCTTGTTATGATTATACAGTTCTCTGTATAAAGCACAGTACTTCAAAAGCAGTCTAATTCAGCTCAACTGAGTATGAAATAATTTGAAGACTTTAAGTATTAGTAATTGAAGTACTTCCTACCTTATGCATTTGAAAGCTAGTATTACATTATCTTGCTTAGATACCTACAGGGAGAAAGGGAAAAATATTACTGCATGTTTCCATACTCGTTGTCACAGCAGTAGGGTGTGTTTAAAACAACATCTCAAAACACTCTATCTGTTGTGGACAGTCATTCCTGTTCTCTTTTCATCTGTATTAACACAGTATTTTGTGGGGCTGCAGTACAAACCACATGATGGTACTGACCTCACTGAAAAAAAACCCAGCCCAAAAATAAATAGGTCACAAGTGATCTAATTTTTCTATTTTTTATCCATCTCTGTTCCCTTATACAATTCACAGTGCAGCAGTGGGAAGAGTTTTGTTGTCAGGGCTAGCAGGGAAAGCTGCTGCAGTGTGAAAGTAGGAGGTGGGAATACCTTGAATGGCTTCCTTTCTGAATTTAGGAAAGTATTTACTTTGTCAAATGTCGCACTTTGAAGACATAACTTTACCTTTGAAAAATGCTTCCTCTCATGTAAGCACATACTTAATTTAAATTAAGCTACACTCATGCACATATACATGCACATAAGTTCATGTGTGTGCATAAAGTGTTTTATAAAGGAACTCTATAGACTCGTAAAGAGTAGAGAGTTGGTTCAGTCAAAATAAGATTTCATAAGCTGACTAGACAAAAGAAAAAAGTAAAAATCAAACTGAGAAAAAACAGTTTTACAAAGCCTGGTTTCTTTGTTGCACATATGTTAGTTATGGTGCAAGTATCAGTTTCTTACTAACTAGATATTTGAGGGATAAATAGACTTTGGTGTAAAATGTAAGGATTTAGCTGCTTGACTCTTACAGGTCTCATATAATTTCGTTCTTATTTCCAAGGCTTAATGTCAACTAGTTCATTTTTGTTGCAAAACCTTCTGGAACTGTAGCAAATACAGCTGTATCATAGCTGTCACAGTTTAATTACAGATAGGAAGTGTGACAAAATTTACAAGTCTGCTGATGCATGCAGTCTGAATTCCACCTAAAATGTTTTGCTTAGTGTTTGGTATTGGCTAGCTGCCTGTCAAATTTTAGAGGCAATCAACTGGGAACATTAGACACCTATGTCACCTGAATGTGATTTGCTTCTTCAGGCTATAATCTGTTCACTACATCATCTTGGTTGGTGGATTTTTTTGGTAGATTTTTTTGCTTGTTTTTCTTTTCCATTTTTTTTTTCTTTGTTTCTTTAGTTTTTATTCCCCTGGTCATTTTTCAGACAGAAATTTTACAGCTATTCTTTAGCTAATAATTCTCTCCTAGTTCACACAACTAAAATATCTCAGAACATTTTGTCTGAGGCTTGGAAAAATACAACTATTTTATTGCTAAGGATTGCAATATTTTCTATGTATTCAACCGAAACAAGGTAAGATGGAACCTGTAGTTAGATATCTTCTCCTCATAGTCAGTACTTTCCGTACTTTGTACAGGTATTGCACAGCTGTGAGATATTAAAGAACTTTTGTTTTATGACCCATTTTTAGCTGTGACCATTTCATCTAGTATCAGGGAGTGTTTTTGGGAGACTAATTTTTTTCTGCATTCGGTTTCCTTGGTCCCTGTAGACCCGTATTTCCTTTTAGATGTGGATCTTTGTTATCTCTGTTTTGTCACTTCTGTTCTCAAGGTCAGAGTCTTATTCTTTTGGCTGTGTGATGCTGTGTTACAGACACTTTCTACCTTCACAATAACATTTAGACCTTACAGAAGATAATTTTGACTGAATTAATTTCTACTTGTACTGAAAAATTATAATGAAAAGGAGAAGCTGAACACAGGCGGAAAGCAAAAGAGAAGGAAAAGGCTACTTAAAGCCTAGTTGGAGCCTATTGTTGAAGAAGCCTATATTTTTTCTTCAAACTTGGTATAACAAGATAGCCCCCTCTGTGCTTCAGTCACAGTCCTCCAAGGTGGATAAACATTTTCTCAGTACTTCAGAATTGTCATGATCTGCTGTTGGGAAATGCTCCAAAGCTGTCTTCTTTTTTGTGCATCTTTGCTGATACTTTCTCTTTAGCCATGTATTTCTCACAGGGTTTTCCTAAGTGAACTCAAGCATTTCTGCATTTTGTGAATTTATTTCCTTTCACTTGTCCATCCAACTATGATATTCTATCCCACTGTGCAAAACTCATCATGTTGTACTTTCTGAATTTTATTGTTCAGTTGCTATTTAGATCTTGTATTATAGGTATGAGAAATAAGAAAAGGAACAGAATAAACAGGAAACTAACACCAGATTTGGTGCTTTGTCACATTTTACAAGGCCTTTATTTTAGCAAGTGTCATTACAGTGTATGGATTATGAAACGGAAGAAGCATAGTTTACCATTTCAGCATATCTTCTTTGCAGTGGGCTGCACTTCATTATTTTGTAGGAAAAGTCTGAGCCTATGCTAAATAAACCAGTTTTTATCTCATTATATTGAAAACCATAATGACAAAATAGAGTTTTCAGGGGAGAAAACTGAGAATTTTGCAAATGCAGAACTTTATTTAGTTTATTTCTAGGAGAAGATAGACTGTAAAGAAAGAGAAATATTGGTTCCCAAATGAGATGTTACATGAAGAGAGACTGTGCTAAATTTTGTGCACTGTGGTAGTTTTCCTAGTACTTCTTGTTGTCTTATAGAGACTTGATGAAGGATTTGTCACACATTTGAAAATTTGTAAAAATTCCTCAGAGGCATAGTAGAAAAAAAAAATCTTGTAGAAAACCAACTAAGCCACGTTCTGCTTCAAATTCTCATTGAAATACCACTTGTACTGCATACAGAAGTGCAGAATTTGGAAGACAGTCTCACAATGCTTTTATTTTAATAAATTAGACAGGTAAGAGGTATACGAGGACTGATTATGGCTTCTATGTTTATTTGTTTTCTCAGTTTTACAGCACTAAAGAGCTAAAGTCCAGATCCAGACTTAAGACTCAGTTGAAGGTTACAAGAAACATATTGAAGGTAAGAAGGTAAATAAGAGGACCTAGTGGATCATAGCCATAGGAGTGATGCATACTGCAGCACCACAGAACCACAACAAGGCTGGGGTTGGCTGACACTTCTGGAGTTTTCACAGTCCTGCCACCAGTCAAGCTAGGTTACCTAGCTTGTTCAGGGCCATGCCTAGCTGGGCTCTGAATATCTCTAAGGATGGAGACCTCACACCTTCAGTAAGCTGCCTGTGTCAGTGTTTGACCACTGTCACTGTACAAAGTCTTTTTCTGAATAATTGAAAAAAATCAAAATGTGACTTGTGGCCCAAGCATGCCTAACAAAAGCAAACAGAATTCAGCAGTTGGTGTAATGTTTCAGGCACAGGGTTAGGTGTGTATGTTAAAATTATTAATGTTACTTTTCTGTTGTAACTTATTTTACAAGTAGCTCTAGTGTATTCTTTATCTCTGGTCACAGCATAGCATAGAATGCAATGTGACCTAGAAAGATATTTTAATTTCCTTATGTTACTTCTTCATATACCACAACTCTGTTTTGTCTGTGCAGGGATTTATGAGTTCAATAAGCTGCCATGGAATACCTCTCTTAGCCTTGAAAACCCAACACACAATCATTGTTCATTTTACTGATATTCACCCTTGGTTTATTTTTGCCAGAGTAAATGCATTCCTCCTGCTGCTAAACAAGAGGTTCATTTTTGGATAAGTTGTGTTTTGGTGTATTATAATATCCTAAAATACAACATATCTAGACATAACCATACATATAACAGAATATTATACTTTATGGAAAGCCATTAATGTTTGCATAAAAACACAGTCACCTTTTTGATCATCTTGGGATGCTGTGGATGACTGTTTTATTTCCACACAGCTATTCGGAGCTTCTACACCTAAACTGATTGACATGCAGTTTGAGAAAAAAGACATAATTTAAAACTGTCCAGGGTTTATAGGCAATGTGCAATCCTCCTTGGGTAGTGAGAGGCCAACTATCACACCTTAATAAAAACAACCTCTGTAGCCAGCTGCCTGGGATGACCTTAACTGAGCTAACACATTTCTTAGTCTTTGTTATGCTCACTGAAGCTAAATGCTGTGTGTGAAGTTTCACAGATGGAGTGCATTGCTGCATAGGAGGTGCTGGATCAATAACTCATGCAGCAGGCAGGCACCTCTCACAGGAAACAACAACATAAATGAAGCAGACTCTAATCAGAGTCTACCCAATGCTTAGACAGTCATAAATAATTTGCTAAATTTAAGCTGATTAATATGAGATGAAGATCTGATTTGAAATCTTTGTTTAAGTAGCATTGGAATGGAAATTTGTGATGCCTCTATAGCAATAACATTATCTCAGAGCATATGTGTTAGGTGGTGTTACCTCCTTGTTTATGGTTTGGGCCTGCTCTTCAGCTGCTGAGGAGAAGAACAGGTCAATAGTAAAACAGCATGTTAGCTTTTATTTCTTTTTCTTGGAAACGAAGGGAAAAAAAAAAAAAAGAAAACCAAGACTAATTGCAACAAAAAATCCAGAAGCTATGGAAGTTTGTATCATGCTGTTTTCTCATGTGCTTGTAACTAAGATTCCAAAAAAATTATTATGGTTAGGATGAAGTCACTTGCAATGCTTTACGTTTCCCTTTGAAACAAAGATTTAGAAAAATACTGAGCTTATTGTTCCTCTCTTCACCTCAGGACTACAAAATTAGCAGACATTACTGAGTAACATGCAATCTGGGTAGTCTTTGTGGAGCATCTAAGGATCATTTCCTCTGCAAGCTCCACAACTCACTCGTCCCCTTCTGTCAAAATATTTGCCAGTACTATACTGTCTCTTTTAGGTGCCAACCTCCAGTTAAGGTACATCACACAGATCACAGAATCAAGAATCTTAAGGGGACCCTAGCTGTCCCCTAGCAATTGCTTGAAAAGACCCAAGTTGGCCCTGCTAAAGTCCAGGGTTGTGATCCTGATTGGTATTCTGTTCCTATCGCACAAGATCCTGAACTCCACCATCTCATGGTCACTGCAGTGAAGGCTGCCCTCAACCTTCACCAGTTCAGCCATACCCTGCTTGTTTGTGAGTAAAAGATCCAGTAGAGCTCCTCTCCTTTTTGGCACATCTACCATTTGCATCAAGAAGTTACCATCGATGCACTGGAGGAACCTCCTGGACTGTAAGTGGCTAGCTGTGTAGGCCTTCCAGCAAATGTCTGGGTAGTTAAATTCCCCCATGAGAACCAGGGCCTGTGATTTTGAGGCTGCTCGCAGCTGCCTGTAGAAGGCCTTATCAAGCTCCCCATCCTGATCCCCTGCTTTGAGGTGATATCTGTGTCAGAAGGATTCTAGAAGTATTTAAATCCTTACTGCTGTGTTTTTGGAATCCATCACAATTTTAGCCTATCAGCTCTGTGCATTAGTTTTGGATTTCTGTGAGTGTTTAACATGTGAAGGAAGTTATTTATATTATCATTCTCCAATTAAAGGAGGTGTCATCCACAATACTCAGTGAGAACATGTTAGTAAGAAATGTTTATAAGAGAGTGATATTAAGTCTTTACTCTGAAAATCTTTACTCAGAAGTTCTGGGAGGTGTGCTTATCCACTCAAGATTCAACCCAGAATGTACTAATTAGGCCAGATGCCTTTGTGAGAGCTTTCAGTGTTTATTTTTTTCTCTTTTCTGCAAAGGAGAATCTCTGCTTTCTGTGATTAAAAAAACTGGGATTTGTGGATTTGATATTGATACTGTCATGATTAAATGGATGTGTTCTATAACTGTGGTCTTATAGGGTCAGTTCTGGGACCTGTCATGTTTGACAATTCCTCCATGGACCCAGAGATGACAGAGGGCCCATGCATCAGGTTTGCACCTTACATCAAGAGGTCAACGCACTCAAGGACTGGGCAGGGGAGGAAATGTTTGTTGGAGTCCCCTGAGATTCAACAAGGATCAGGCTAAGAGCTACACTGGAAAGTATAGAGTGCGGCAGTGACACAGACTGGGCCTGGTGGAGCTGGGAAACAGATATGGTGGACAGTCCTGTGTCCTGGCAGGCAGTGGGCTGATCTGGGGCCAGTTGTGCACCCAGACAGCAATGTGGGCTAGTGATGCCGAGGTTGATGTGAACAGAGCATGGACTTGAGAGGGAGACCAGGGACAGTCCCCTTCCCCCTAAGTGCTCATCAGACAACATCAGAATACACCTTCAATATCCAATTTTGGTCCCCCAGTGCAAGAAAAATGTATAAGAGCTGTCAAGTCTTCAGGGGATGCCACAAAGGCAGTAAGGCTGGATCCTTTGCCCTGCAAGAAGAGACTGAGACTGGAGCTGGTCCAGCCAGCAGAAGGGACACCCAACAGCATCCTCAACACTGGTGGGAGGGAAAGGAGAAGCAGGCAAGCTCTTCTCAGGAGTGCATGGTGGGAGGATGAGAAGCAATGGCACAAGCTGAAACACAAGCAGCGCAGGGTGCAGATAATGAGAGGCCTTTTCCTCATGAAAGGCTCTCATGAGGAGAACCTTTCAATGGAGCAGGAACTGAAGGAGATTGGGTTGGGGCTCAAGGCCTCCTCACATCCCTACAGTCTGCATTGTCTTGTGATCCTGTACCTTCCAAGAATAAGTGCAAGTGGTTTGAGCTCTGCGTGTATTTTACTCAGTAACAATGTATGTAACAGATAAAACCATTTTAGAAACAGTACCGGAAATCAAATCTTCTATTCAAATACTATACTATCAAGTAATTTTTCAATTTCTTTTTACTCTTTCCTCCTCTCTCTTGCTCTTACATAGCTACTGCTTGTTTCCTTTCTAAGCAAATAACTTCTTTAAGGTGGTTAGTGTTTAATTTGAGAAGTGTTCTTCCTTTCTGAAAAAGATGTTAAATCCACTCACAGTAGTAGTGCTTGCAGATCCAGGATTATTTAAAATTCTAAAAATAGGTTATTGAGAAGTATCTATGTATGTATCTTGCCAAATTCTGGGATGGGCAATCTTCATGCTTTGGCATAGCTAGCAATGAAGCACCATGACAGTCACTTGCTAGATGCCTCCCCTCCACCCCCACCCTCCTTAGGATGGCAGAGGTCCCAGCAAGAAAAAAAAGCTAATCAAGGATGTTGTGGATTGAGACAAGGCCCAGGAGGACTTGCTGCCAATTACTGTTCTGGGCAAAACAGACTCCAGTACTCGACTTAAAGAAGAAATTAGGAAAGTTTATTCTCTATCTACAAGAAACAGAATGGAATAAAAAGCAAAAAGGGAATAGGATGATGAGAAAATTACAACCAGCACTTTAAGATCTCCCTCCCCCATCCCTCCTTTCTTCCTGGGCTCAGCTCATTGCTCCCAATATCTCTACGTCCTCCCCCCACAACAGCTCAGGGGAGCAGGGAATGGGGGATGTGACCAGTCTCTCACAGATGGGCTCTGCCATTTCTTTCTTCTCAGATGAGGACAACTCCTTGCCTTCTTACCCTGTTCTGATACAGGATCCCTCCCACGGGACACAGTCCTTAAAGAACTTCTCTGTTGTGGGTTGTTTCCAGCAGCTGCGGCTTCTGCCGATACAGGGTCCCTCATGTGGGGTGCAGTCCTTAATGAGTATCTCTGGCAAGGGGTTCTTCCTACAGTTTCAGCTTCTGCAGATACAGAGTCCCTATACATGGTCTCCTATGGCCATAGTCACTTTACCTGACACAGGGTCTTTAATGAAGAGAAATACCAAAATTTGATCATTCCTTTGGAAAGCTGAGGGGTTTTTTTGAGTTTGGTGGTTGGATTTAATTTCTTGTTGTTCAGTTAATATAACTTATTTTAATTTCTTCTGTTTTTGTCTTCATGTAATTTTATGGAATGAAAAATAATTTTCAGTTTAATACTGAAGACATCACATCCAGAGAAGCTGAAGTGTTATTTTTTGACCTCTTTCAAGGTCCTTTCCAGCTCTTGAGATTCTGCAATTCTGTGATTTTTCAGTGTTACTAAAGACTTTGGTTTTGACAGAATGTTGGTAAACTTATAAAGATTAGGTGATGATTTCGAAGAAGAATTATATTCTTTAAACTCTGTCCTTGGTAGGCAATGCAACTGAATAGAATGTTATACTAGAGTTGTTTGACACAGAAATAGAAATTAGAAAAATGTAAATTGTTAGCCTTAAATTCATTGGGAAAAACTTCAAAGAATCCAATAATGGGATAACCATCTACCCCTCACTTTTCTAACTACTATAGCATATATTTACTTAAAACATGAGTAGATACAGAAGTCCGGAACTCTGAGCTGAGCCAGCCCTTGTCTTTGCTGCAGTGTGATTATTCTGATCCTATTCTAAACCATTCCATTTAGATGTAGTGGCAAATACTAACTAGCTAGAGAAATCAATTTGATTCAGTTTTATATGGAATGTGATGTCCTTAATTTCATTCTAATACTGGTACTGTATGTGTTATCATTCATCTGGCTTAACCATTGTGAAGTGCTCCTGCTTTCTGTGCTTTGATGCTTTTGTCTTTTTTGGGTATTTTGTTTTGTTTTGTTTTGGGTTTTTTTTAGCATTATAATATTCTAAACAGGAAGTGAAAGGTCTGACATAGTAATATGCCATGCAGGAAATTAAATGTTCGTTGTATAAATATGCTTTGTTGCACATAAACCTTGGGAAACTGTATAAACTGAATAATAAAATTTCTCCTGCAACTTAAAGGTAGGTCATTTGAAACAAAAATGGAAGCAGACAAGTCTCAAACACCCAAGAGGAGATTGTTAGTAGAACTGTTTACTTTTCCATACTTCTTATGTTGCTCATGTTTTTATAGGAGCTGTACAGAAGATTTTAAATGCCATGATATTTACTATCTCTCAATGACTGAAGGAATATATATTAATATTGTGAAATGTAACTTGCATTTTCACAGTGAGAAATCCAATTTAGTATATTTAGCCTTCTTATATAGTGATTTTGTGTACTGGTAGATATTGTGAAAGAAAGCAGTAATTTTGTAAGCAATTTTCTTTAGGATTTTATTGTTTTTTGTGTATGTATGTATGTTTACAGAAGGCCAGTTTTCAGCAATATGTTATTCATTCTCTTTTCTTGATAGAAAATTCAAGCAGAGGGAACTGAATGTGTACTTTTGTAGTTCCTCATCACCGAGTAATTCCTCCATCTTTTGATGATTTAACTAGTACTTTTCTTCAAACTGATTGCTAACAAACCAAAAACAACAAAGAACCCATGGCAAAGAAAACGAAAATGAGATATTTCCATTCTAGAGTTAGTTATGTTCTACTTCAACACTTTTTTCTAGAGATAGGAACACATGCACTATGGCAGTCTATTATTTCAGTAAAAACTTAAAAGGCTGTGGATGTTTGTTGTTTTTTTATATTTTTCCAAAGGAATTACACTGCTATGAAGGAAGAAAGTAGCTGTCTGAATGGGAGACCATGTTAAATGGAGAACAGAGAAGATTACAGAATACTTAAATGGAAGACTATTACATGTCTTACTTTCTTGCCCACAGAATATTGGCATATTGTAAAAAACAGATAATTTCATGTAGTTTGCAATCATTTGCCAAGTTCAATACTGCTATATGTTTCTTAGGCAACTCCACATACTAACATTCCAGTAACTGCAAGCTGATGCAAGAAAATAAAAATACAACAGCAGTATTCCTTCCCAAAACCAAACAAAACCACTTAAATTAGGCAGATATCTTAATACGTGGAAATCTTTGATTAGGAGCGGCTCTGACTTGCCCACACATCTTCACTATGCACTTGTGGGCAGAACCGAACCTTTGTTTTATGCTATTGGGTAACTCCATTAATCAGATTAATATGGTATTGTTGCTTTCCCTACAGACAAAAGACAATGATTAATGACAGGTTTTTTTCCTGTTGTTGTCCCAGCACTAAGCCAGAAAACTCCAGTGCTGCTAGGGCTCCAATTTTAACTGTACAAAAAAGAGCAAGTAAAATCCCCAAATTATAAAAGATACTGAAACTCTTTGTGGCCTTCTGTTAGAAACTGTTCTAACAATTCTGAATATATTTGAAATATCTTCTTTCTTTTCTTTGCTCACCTGCTCTGGTGTCACTGCAGAAAGTACAATGTGTTCTATCATTTACTTTCTGCGTAAACTAAGGACAAAGCCCAAAGACATGAAAAATTAACTCAGATCCTATGATACAAGGTGCTTCTATGATATACTGAATCTATACCATCTAATTCTGAAGACTAAAGCATTTCTAATTAATGGAAGGTCATTTGATAGACTGATATTGTTTTTAACTTCTCTTCCTAACAGTAAAACAGTAAACATGCTTTGCACTGACAGCAGTCTGGTTTTCAAGGTATGACAAAAGAAAAAAATGCTTTTGGCTACTATGGAAAGCAATGAAAACAGCCAGAAGGTGGCAGTTTTAGACCATTTTGAAGAAGGCTGCCAATGGCTTGAGCATAATGAGACCCCAATTGTATGTTGTGAGGTTCAAGACAGAAACATTCTGATAGAGGGTTTTGGATTATTAATTTGGTAATATAGTCGTGAAATAAAAAAGACCTCTCATGTCAAGACTGGTAAGTTCAGCCCTATTTAGTTTTAATCTAAATACAAAGGCTACTATGAAAAAAACTACTATTTCTTCCAAGGCTATCTAATTTACTATCCAGATATTTAGAGAGAAAGTAACTACATTTTCAACAGACAGGAATACATCAGGCCAACAGCATCCACCATCTAAGTATATGTAGAAATTACAAATTCTAGTCTAGTTCTTCATATGTCTCCTGATTTACTCAGATGATTTAACTCAACCGTTTATATTTTTTCTTTTTTTTTTTTTTTCCCTTTTAAGGCTCGGTTTTTCAGGCTACAGTGATATCTGGGAAAGGGCAGTACTCATGAAAGTAAAGCAAATTATTCATAGATATAACAGAGACAATTAGTTTACTTCTGTGGAGCCTAGATTGACAAAGGAGCTCACAATAAGGGCCTTAGAGATCATCTGGACGGTATGGATAAATGTATTTTGTTAAGTTTACAGACAGTAGTTAATTTTTGTTATAGCAAGACATATTGTTCCTTTAGAAATGGAGCCCTGAGGAACTCTACTGTGCATTTGAATCCTGAAATATTTGTCAGCAAAAATTGCAATAAAACCTCTGTCTTCACAAGGGAGAAGCACGTGTTTGCAGTATTAGGGTATCTTCACCCTACAGATTCTCTCACCGGTGAACACTTAGTAGCATGCGTGATGTGCCGTCTCAAAGAGGCCTTGCATACAAACTAAGCTTTGGAAAGATGTGTGATCTGAAAAAAAAACTCAGCATATTACAACAGAAAAAAACCTCCTGACTTTTCATATAACTTCAGTCAAAGGATTTCTGTCTTTTTAGATAACTGAAAAAAGAACCCTTAAAATAGAACTCCCCTGTGCTCGCCTTCAAAACTTTTCCAAAGGACAACTGACTCCTTTTTATTCTCACTTTACGCTGCCATCAGTCATAAAGAAAAGAATACCTGAAGAAATTCAAGGACATAAAGAAAAAGTTGTTAAAAAGCATAAGAAACGGGGAAAAGAGAAAATGGCATATTTGGCTATGAGGTCAAATTAGACTACAGGGGAAGAAAGGTGGGAACTAAGGTTCTGGATCTTAAAAGAGGGCAAACTTTGATGTACTGAACAAATCATTAGTAAAGTCAATTGGACTGAGGAGCTCAGGGACCTGAATTTGAGAGAGGCATGGAATTTTTTTGAAACTATTGAAACTATTAGGAGCTGTGTGTCCCAAGAAACAGAAAAGAGGGTGTAAATCCAACCAAGTGAATAAGCAGTTCAAGAAGCTTGTTATGAATAATCAGACTGCTTAGAAGGAATGAAAAGAAAAAGAAATTGTAATTCCCTAAAAGGCAAATCAGAGAGAAATTAAGTGGAAATGAATGAAAGTCCATTTGAAGCCCTCCACCTTGCTCTAGCAAAGTCTGAGACAGAAACTCAAATGGAAAAAAGGCATTTCAACCCTTCAAATGAAATTAGAAATGGAAAAGGCCTTGTGAGAATGTGAGGAAATACTAGAAGATATATAGAACTTCACGGAAAATTGATGGCTTTCTTAAGGTTTTAAAAGTGAAGATTCTGTTATATCATACACAGAGATCATATGGATGCTGCAAAATTCAGTTTTTGCTATACCAGAGAGATTGTGCAAGATTTTTTTGCTTTCTTCTAGGACAGGGTGTAGGCAATTGTCCAAACTAGCAGCTTTAACTTGAACATTGTCTTCCAAATATGGGCAGAGGAAATGCTATCAAGAGTTTTTGATCCATTTTAAATTTGAGGAAGTCAATAGACATGATTATTCTTCTATATTTTGGGTTTACAGTACTGTAACAGAAAATTACATACTTGTTGCTTACTTACATGTTTGCTTTATTTTACAATCTTTCTCGTAGCTTCAGTGTAACTAAACCATATTTCATGTCCAGTGCTGTATCCTGCAACACCTCACTATTCAGATATAGGCTATTCAGGTGTAAATATCTCAGTTTCAAGATCAAAACCCACTTGGATGACTTCCTGTGTGACCTACTCTAGGTGGTCCTGCTCTGGCAAGGGTGTTGGACTAGATGATCTTCCGAGGTCCCTTCCAGCCCTTGCAATTCTGTGATTCTGTGACTGAAAACACAACAAAATGAATCCCCACTCCCATAAAATTTCCTGAGCTCCTAAACAGATTAAGCTATTAAGAGAAAATTATCCAGAGTCATATCCACCCATAGCAGTAGGAACAGAATGGTGGTTTTTGAGTGACAAAGATTTGAAAGTTTATTCTTCTGAGACTTGGTTGATTTAGCACGTTCCTAACATCTTTTGCAAAAAGTATCTAGTCAACACCGTAGATAGGGCAATGATTGTTTTGCCACAATACTTTGTGAATTCAATAATACAAAAATATTATTTTGTAAGTAACTTTCCTATTAAGGAGTAAAAAATGGAAATTTGCCTCCATTCATGGACTTGTGTTTATAGGTAAAAAGTCACTTGTCATTCAGAACCTGTGAAGATTAAATAAGCATGAGAATAAACAAGTAACAGTTTAACCAAAAACTCACTTTCTCCCCTGTGTAGTCTGACCACAGCTTCCTTCTTCCTCATTGGTAGCTTTTACTTCTTGCTCTTCTGCTTCAAGCCTTGCTGCTTGTGCTCCAACCATGTATTGAAGCCTCTGTAGGTTTCTGCTTTTATGTTGATCACCTTATGATAGTGATTTACTGAGGACTTATTTTTTAAGCATTGGTACTTTCAAAGTTCAAGTTGTCTGAGATATGACTTATCTTTATAATACCTCTCAGAGAGTTTGAACTACGTCATCCCAGCAATGTTCATCACAGTTACTATTGAAAAACTGTTTATCACTTTTTCTTGAGTGAAATTCATTTGACATCAGTTTGAGATTGATCCATCAAGTACATAATGTACTATGCAAACTATGGAACAGAGCTCATTTTTAAGTACAGTAAATATACGACAGAGAGAAAACTGGGAGTGAGAAATGCTGGCTCTGATAAAAGATATACATACAATTTAAATGAATTCATAGCTCTTAAAATGTTCATCACCTTGAACTTGCTTGGGATTACTTGTAAAAAAACCTTCCTGAGGACTTGTAAAGTTGCAGGAACCTACCCTTACAAGAGAAGAAGAAATTCATGCAATTGAGCAACTATATTCCTGCCTTTATTCTACTTCTCTACACATGCTTGTTTAGGTGAAAATCAGTGCAGTGTGAAATGCCAACACAGAGCTTGCTTTTGGATTTATTGGTGCAGAAAGACTCAGTGTAAAATCTCCCTTCTATGAAGCAAGGCTTCTTATTGTTGTCCTTGCCTCCACTTCAACACATACACATACAATGACTCTGTGTCCTTTTTTTCTTTTAGGTGTTTTCCAATAGAAAGAACATCAAGACTTTTTTATAAAGTAGTATTTTAAATCTGTTCTAGTTTCTGTTCAGGAATAAACTTTAGGTCAGACTGTGTGTGTGTTCAGCCCAAATTCCACCTAAAGGGAAGTCTTCTTTTTAGAAAATAGGATTGGAAAACACATTTGCATATTTGAGTTGGGTTTTGATAGTAGATAACATATTTCATCTTGAACAAAAAGAAAATGAAAAACGATCCTGTATTGCATATCTCACAGAACTTAAGCAAATAACCGACTATAATTGTCAATGTCCTTTAATGAGAAAATGTTTTTTCTTGTGCAGAAGTTCAACTTAGCAGGAAGGGAATCATGCACTCTACATCCTTTGTGTACACCCACATCATTTTCACTGACTGGAATACTTGCTCAAAGCAAAAGCAATATGTACAAACACAAAATAAGCAGTTTAGGGCACTCAGAGCTTGAAACTTCCTTCACACCTTGTGGATGGTGTACTGAAAACCCATACTATTGCTAGTATAAGTCTTTGTCAGGAAAATGTATTACAGAGATTCACTTTAGCAAAATGTAAATACAAACCTGTGGATGCATAGTATTGTTGTGTATTCAGAAAAGAGACAGCAAATACAGTGTTGAATTCATGACCATAAGCTTTGGAAAATGTTGCTATTTATGACCCATCTAGATCCACAGGCCTGAAATCGATGCAATTTCCAAATCTAGTGACCATACCTCTAGTACTTAGACTCTTGGTATGGTTTCATTTCAGGAATGATTCTCATTTAAATTTTACATGTCTGAAATAAAGGGATTTATAGCCTTCTGGAAAGAAATAGTAGCAAAGCTACCAATTTGCATTCTCATTTTACCTTACAAGATACCACAGATCTGTGATGATTTTTAGAGCCCATGTTTACTCAGGAGTAATAAAAGACATTCCAGTCCAGTCTGTGTGTTTTCAGAGTCTCCATATAGTTTTACTTGACTTTACCAACAGAAGTTCATTTAAGCCTCATTAAATATCCAGTTAATCCTTATTCAGTTCTTCTTTTAGTCTTTGTGATTATTCACCTTATGCTTTTTCTCTTTTAACAATGACAGTGATTCGTGTCATCTCCAAGTCAGTGGGCCAGCCGCTGGTAAAGCAACTATCAGATAACTATGTGTTATGTTAGAAATTGGCCTATAGTTAAACCCTCTCTGTGTAAAAGTCGCTATCTTTGCATTTGTCTTTTGAGTGAATGCAGCCTCAAATATTTTCTGTTACCTGTTTATATCCTCAGTACTTTAAAACTTTATCCTATGTGTGTGTATTTTACCCACTTGGCCATTTGTGCAAGAAAATATGTGAACTCATGTAGTCATTATTTCTCATATACAACTGGGAGGCTGTTTTTACAAGATATCTGGTATGCAAGTCCCTGTCTTCAATAATAATCTTCCTTCGAAACAAAAATTTCATGGTGGACCATTAACTCTGATTTTTCTGCATGACACTCACTGTGGCTATCCACTCCTGTCAAGAAAATAATTTTTCTGACAATCAAAGATGTTTCTGTCAACTCACTGGCAACAGTATCCCAAATTGAGGTTTTATAAAGCCTGTCTCATGGTTTCTGCCTTCTTTCTGGTGTTCTTTCAGGAATTCTGATTTTGATTATTAGGTCTTCTTACACTTGAAAAAGCAACTTTGAATCTTAGAGAAGGAAAAGAGACATAAACTTGATTAATTTACTTTGAAAATAAAAGAAAACTTTAATAAATTTTCTGATTGTAAAAAATTAATTTTTTTTTTTTTTTCTTCTTGCTGTAAGACAAGGAATGCATACTCAGTACCATAAAACAAAGGAATGAAGAGGAGATATCCTCCTGAAAGCTTCTCTAAACTATCAAAAATTGTTTGCCGGTGGTTACAGTGAGGAAGAGAACACAATCCAGAAAGCTTGTGTCATGGCCTTTCTCTCACATTGTCTCATCCTTCCTGCTTGATGTTGAAAGCAGTAATATTCCACATCAACTGTTCTTCCCCTATTGGAGAGGATGATATTACTTTTTGTACTAATAAGTTTTTACTATTACTTTAAAACTGGTATTGTTGTTGAGCTGAAAAAAATCACTATTTTACACAGCTCCACAGGTGTGTTTTTGTGAACCGTAAATAATTCTTGTGTAGAACTGTGCAAATAATGGATTTAACTACTTACTAGCTATTTTTGTTTGGAAATAAACCCCAGGTTTTCCCTTTTCATGTTTGTTCTCACAGTGAAGAACAAAAAAAAAATCGCAACATGACTGTTCAAAAGAGCTGAAGTCTGTAGTTTCTTAGCCTTACTAAAAGTAAAACAATCCAACACATTTTTCATTTATGAGGTTCAGACGTCATGAGGTAGTCGAGCTTGTGAAGGTGTCCAAGCCATTTGTTTTTCTTTAAAAGATAAAAACCACACTTATTTATCTTTTTAGCATAACTGTAGTTCCTTCAAAATGCAAAATGCATAAAGGTTTTTTCTAAATATGGGTTTAAAAAAAGATAGTCTTCCAAGATTTGATAGATAGGATAACTTCCCCAATTGGGGAATAAATTTAAACAAATAGGGTAAAATGCAGTTTAACATTGAAAGTATTTGGTAACATCAGTTAAACAAGTTCATGTTCAGACCATTTAATTAAGAGTATAACCTGGGGAGACATCACGTTAATATGCATTGCTGTGGTGAAGAGGGATCAGTGAGATTATAAACAGAATTTTGTTTATTAAAAGTTAAAGAGACAAATTTAAAATGAAATAATTGTTGGAAATAAAAAATACCAATAGATATTATGGGAGTTGCATGTAATTACCAAGTAAGGAAAACTTGAGGGATTTGATCTCACCCTGTAAACATTTTAGAGATAATATTGTAAATGAATAATGGGAATTCTTTATAATTTCTCATGACAATCAGACAAATACAGCTGCCAGAAGCTATGGGTAGGAGGCAATAGTTAGAATATTAGAAAACAATGCTATCAAGTAAATTTTAAAAGAGCATTAAAACCAGATGACAGAAATGCTAAAGGAGAGATGCACTTTCTTTATAAGGAAGAGTATTCAAGTAAATAACTTGGTGGGTGTGGACTGAGAAGAGCTGCTGCAGAAACAGATCATGAACACTGTCATACCGCTATCTGAAAGAACAAAATATTCCACTTTAGCCCTAGGTCTATGATTATCTGTTTGGTGCAAGAGACTTTATTTTTTTTTAAAATATGCTTGTGTGCAAATCCTATCTACAAACCTAATCTTCAGTACAAGAATTCTGTACGTAATGAGTAAAAAAACTATCAAAACTATATTATTGTGATCAAACACAGTCTGAAGAGTTACATATGAGAATCTCCTAATAGACAGGATTTGCCTTTATACAATAGCTGTTATCTCAGATGTAGATTACATTCACTCAGACATTTTTTATGTTGCTAATTTTTATTTTTTATATCTCCCATTGAGTATTCTGTAGTCTGGTGAAGAAATGATTAATTGTGAAACCTCTGAATCCTGTTTTAGATATCAGGTTTTTTTGTAAATTAGCTTAAGGCTTATTTTTTTCTTCAAATTTACAAGTTTCTGTTTTCCATCTCATTGCTGCCTCTGCATGAAGAAAACACCACCTCAGGTGTAAAACTATTACTGCGAAAATTCACAACATCTCAGTCAGAAGTAGTTTTTTACTAAAAAACTCTAATGAAGGAATTTTAATACCCAGTTGGTTGGACTAGTTTTCATTTCTGTCTATTGTTACTTTTTCAAGTGAAAATTCTAATTTTTTGCTAAAAAATTTTTTTCACATTCTACTCTGCCCTGGTGAGGCCTCATCTCGAGTCCTGTGTCCAGTTCTGGGCTCCCCAGCTCAAAAGGGACAGGGAACTTCTGGAGAGGGTACAGCACAGAGCTACCAAGATGATCAGGGGACTGGAGAAAGAAAGGCTGTGGGAACTGGGGATGTTTAGTATGGAGAAGAGCAGACTGTGCGGGGGATCTCATTAATATTTACAAATATCTAAATGGTGAGTGTCAGGAGGCTGGGACAACACTTTTTTCTGTTGTATCTTGTGAGAGGACAAGAGATAATGGGATGAATCTGGAACACAAAAAGTTCCATTAAAACATAAGGAAAAATTATTTTATTGTGAAGGTGAGGGAGTCCTGGCACAGGCTGCCTAGGGAGGGTTTGGAGTCTTCATCTCTGGAGGTTTTCAAGAGCTGCCAGGACATGTTCATGTGTGACCTGGTCTAGGGGAACCTGCTTTATCAGGAGGATTGGACTAGATGATCTCTAAAGGTCCCTTCCAATCCCTACCATTCTGTGATTCTGTGATTCTGTGATTCCATGATTCTCTAACATTGAGACTCATTGCGACAGGAAACTAATCCAGGAGCAAGACCAGTCTGTTTAAAACTAGGTAATCAGTTGACATAAAGTAGTAAAACTGCTGAAACAAATGGAGTTCATTGTATAAATTCCAGCTGTATGTTTATTGTTCAGCTTTCTCTACATTAAATGCTGTGTATTCATATAAGGAGCTAAGAGATGCCAAGTATCTCTGTTCCTCTCTTCATCCTGCTGTACCTTTTTGCCTCTCCATCTTTCTTTCTGCATAAATTATTGTACAGAGACACTTAACACCAGTCAGCCATGCTTTAAGTAAAACAGATTCAGTTCAACAATCTCATGATGGTTTCTGAGAAAATAGATTTAATGAGACAACTAGCAGAAGCAAATGTATGCTATGTTGACTTAGATGTTAACATTTTTTCTGGACTGAATGAGTAACACTTTTAAAAAAGAAATGTTGACTTGATTAACCATGTAATTAATGGACAAGTTTCCCAAAATAGTCAGATCATATATTTCAAAATATCAAGGGGAAAAGGCCTTTTTGGTGAGAGAGAACTGACTTAAAAAACAGGTATTTTAAGAGTTTAGTCTTCTAAATTTATCAAAATGAGGACCAGGAGTGTCAGAAAGACATCAGATTTTATTTTGCTCTTTAACAGAGAAATATCGCAGCAACACAGTAGCTGTAGCACAGGCAGAGATGATTTAGAATAGGATCTGTTTTGTCAGATTGCATCTGTGAGGATGACTGAGCACTTGTGCAGTGACACTATCAAAATAATCTTAGGTCTAGCTGCCAAGAGAATTTGACTTTGCAGGCCACTGTGCTTATGTGCTCTTCAGAGTTCATCACGACCCAGAGAACAAACTCAAATGGAGAAGAGAATATAGAACAAAATGGAAAGTGTCTTTACACAGTATTGAGTCCATTATACAACCATGTGGTCAATGCAATGGACATCTCTTTCCTCATTCCTTTGTCACCCTATCTGAAAAAGGACATAGTAGAATAGGAGAAAATATGGAGAGGTGCTGTAACAAAAGTCACAAAATGCCTTCCACAGGGAGAGTGACTAAAGAAGCTAGTGGATACATTGGTATTTCCAGTCTAGGAAAGATAAGAAGGGAAAAGTAAGAGAATGTCAAAATTATGTCTAGCATAGGAAAGAGATGTTCATAATCTCTTCAACTATGATAAAGTGTGGGTATCAACTAGAACTAGAAAACAGCAGATCCAGAGTTAACAGGAGGAGGTGCTCCTTATGCTGTTATTAGATCTAAGTGATGTATTTCCTTGCCAACAGACATTTCAGATGCTAAAAATTGTAGAAATGTAGAAAGTGTGATGAGGAAAATTCATGTTGAAAAAGATTCAAGGGCTGTTATGTATAATGACAGAATGTATCTAGATTAGGAGCACGTGAAAAGAGTCTTCCTAGTGGGGGAAGATTATGGAGAAATATCACTATATTTTTTCCCTATTCTATGTTTTCCCAGGTTGTCATAGTTAAAGAAGATAATGGTCTAGAAAGATACTATGGTTGATGTTATGGTCCCTTTCCTTCTGTCTTCATTATTTGGTTCCTCACAGCAGAAGTGCAAGATATAGCATTCAAATTGAGGGCAAAAATTTAAACCCCATGTTTCACTTTTTATAGAGTCTCCTACTCAGTCATGAGGTCATTTGACCAAAATCCTAATTACAGATTACATATCTGAAACAATAGTTCCCTTAACATGAGAGCTTAAAAAATTTTTTCTCTTGTAAATTATCTGAATCATTATGCAGCCTGTGTAGTCTCACAGATATTCAGTCTTTTTTTCTTTCTGGAGACTTTGAATCAGGTAGTGCTCTTGTTGACATTCATTTAATACCATGTAGTTCTGTAAAAAAACCCCTTTATCTCATGTCTCAGTAGCTAAGGATAACAAAGTTTTGAATAAAACTGCCATCATTCATTTCTCTTTAAAGATAATTCTTGGGCTTGGTTTTTTTTGGGCTTTTTTTTTTGTTTGTTTTTTTGTTTTTTTTTCATGTATTAATAAAATCTCTTGACATTCCAGAGTGATAGGGAGGTACTGTTTTTGCCCAAAGGAATCAGAAGCCAAATGAAAAAGAGCATGCTAACTCACTTGGGGACAACAAGAAATTGTCGATACAAGGCAGAGAATCTCTGAAAAATAGCTGAAAAAAGGAATACGATAAAGTGGATCATTCAAAGGAAAGGAAGGTTGACAAATTCCAATATTATATCTACAGAAACTTCTATTGCCTATGAGAAGTTCAGCTGTAGAATATTAAACATAAATAAAGATCTGTCATTTAGGTTAGAGTCTTAAGAATTTCCTCTTGGAATTTCAGTTGTAATATGATAAGTTCAATTGTATGTTTTCTTATTGTAATCTCAGTTTTTCATTCGTAATGATTCCGATTGACATAGTTTTGTATGAACAAATATATCTGGTTTTTTATTTGTTTTGTTTTATTTAATTTTGGATATGGTACAAATAAATTTATGTCAATAAGGTCTTTCCTTTGACTTCTGTGAGTTTTAGATAACTCTCATATGATTGAAACTCAGTAATGATATTTTTATAGTTTTATATTATTTATAGTTATATTTTTGAATGATTTTGCCTTATAGTTAAGAGCATATTAGGTAAAAAAAACTGCACATCTAATAACACTTGCATATGGTATATTGGTTTCTACTAAATATTGATATTTTTTTCCATATGTATTTTGCTCACACCTTTTCCTTGATATGCAGAGCAATAGTTGAAGTGATTTGAGATTGTTTAAAATGGAATATGCTCTATAATATACCTCAGATCTTATTTGGAAAGCTAATTTATATTGCAGATATTCCAATAACTTTCTAAGTGCTGATAGATGGATTGTGGTTTTTTTTTTTTTTTTTTTTTGTGGAACAAAATGAAAAACATACAAAAATCAAACAAAAAAGCCTTTGAAATTTGAGGCACCTAAATCATAGAATCATAGAATGGTAGGGTTGGAAGGGACCTTTAGAGATCATCTAGTCCAACCCCCCTGCAGAATCAGGTTCACCTACATCAGGTCGCATAGGAACATGTCCAGGCGGGTCTTGAAGACCTCCAAGGAAGGAGACTCCAGAACCCCTCTGGGCAGCCTGTGCCACTGCTCCCTCACCCTCACAGTGAAATAGTTTTTCTTATGTTTAAGTGGAACTTTTTGTGTTCCAGCTTCATTGCATTACCCTTTGTCCTGTTGCTAGCTACAATAGAAAAAAAGGATGTCCCAACCTCCTGACACCCACCCTTTAGATATTTATAAATGTTAATAAGATCTCCCCTCAGTCTCCTCTTCTCTAGACTAAACAGCCCCAGTTCCCACAACCTTTCCTCGTATGAAAGATGCTCCAGTCCCCTGATTGTCTTGGTGGCCCTGCACTAGACTCTCTCCGGCACTTCCCTGTCTCTCTTGAGCTGAGGAGCCCAGAACTGAGTAACTATTTCTTGTTTGGATTTCTGACTTGGAATAGTGCATCTAAATCCCATATAGGGCTTTTATTTTCATAAATAGAAGTGCTAATTAAAATACTTACAATACTAGACATCTGTGTGTTGTCTCTGAAATATGAGTCCCACATCCTTTGGGAAAAGCAGCTGGAAGATGAGTGAGTCTCCATAGGGTGCCTCAAATATTAGATGTTTACACATATGCAACTGCATTGCTTCCACAGTTTTCAAGTGTTGCTGTTAAGTGCAAAAACATGTGACACAGCAAGGTTCCTAAAAGCCAGACTTGAGATTCTTATGAACTTTTTAGATTTTGTAATTTTTCTAGCTTTCAAAAGTTTATTCTTTGCCAAGTAAGGATATTCTGAATATATGCATTTTTCTTTTGTTTAGATGTGCAGTGTAGAGTCAGAAGTTTGTCTCCTCTTGAGTCTTTCAAAAATGAATGAATTAGTTCTATTGAAGTACATAAGTCCCAGTTCTCTTGCTCTTACAAGAATTCATCTGAATTTTTATTGTCCAGCTAGAATATTTGCTAGAATATTAGAAGAGACATGTCATGATGCAAAGTTGTTTTTCAAATCTTTTTATATAGCTACACTTTGCAAGACTGAAGAAAGTAGTGATTTGGAAGGGTTAGCTTCTGAAAACTCAGCAGAGGTCAATAAGGTGAGCTTCAGCTCGAAGGATTGTTTTTGTCAATTTCTATTCACAAAATACACATACACACACAAAAAGAGGAATAAAAATTATTGCATTTCATTGTTTGTGTGCACTTCTAGAAGTTAGCCTAGTTGTCATTTTGCTTTCAATGTTAGCATGAGGTTGGAACAGAATCAGTAAATCCAATTGAAGGTGAGGACTAGCAAAAGGTTAATTAGGATCTGAATTTCTAGGACAAGAACAGCTTGCTTTTCACTGTGAACAGAGGAACAGATGCAGGTAATGTAATTAATACAGTTAATGTAATTGTTGTAAAGTATCCTCATTAAACCATAGAGATACTCTGCTAGCACTTGTCTCAGTTTGCCTTCAGTGTTATTGACAGAAATTTTATTGTTGATTCATAGAATCATAGAATCATAGAATGGTAGGGTTGGAAGGGACCTTTAGAGGTCATCTAGTTCAACCCCCCAGCAGAGGCAGGTTCGCCTAGATCACATTGCATAGGAACATGTCCAGGTGGGTCTTGAAGACCTCCAAGGAAGGAGACTGCACACCTTCTCTGGGCAGCCTGTGCCAGGGCTTCCTCACCCTCACAGTGAAATAGTTTTTTCTCATGTTTAAATGGAACTTTCTGTGTTCCAGCTTCATCCCATTACCCCTTGTACTGTTGCTAGACACAATAGAAAAAAGGGATGTCCCAACCTCCTGACACCCACCATTTAGATATTTGTAAATATTAATTAGATCCCCCCTCACTCTCCTTCAGACTAAACAGCCCCAGTTCCCATAGCCTTTCCTTGCCATTGGCCTTCTTGGCCACAGGGTACATTGCTGGCTCATGTTCAGTTTATTATCAATCAGGATTGGAGTGAGATTGCAACTGCAATAAACTGCATGAGTCTGTAGACATTATTTATAGCCAAGAAAAACTACAAACCCTAAGAAATGATAGCAAAAATTTCCTCCATTAAAATGTCCCAATACATTTTATTCTTACTGCAGTGCAGCAATACTGTCATCACTGTTACCAAGAGTGGACGATTGCATTAAAAAGGGTCCTGTAGACAAATTGGAGCAGAAACACTAAACCAGTAAGCTTAAGTAAGCTTAATTTTAATAATATTTTTGTTCATAGGTGGATTGAAACTCCTGAGATGGAAATCCTACAAGAACAATAGAGATCTCAGTACATTTTCAGCATTTATCATGCTTACCTTAATATTTTCAAAGTTGTTTTTCATTGGCCTCTCTTCTCAGCAAAATCACTATTAGATTAACCGCTTAGACACTTAAATTTAAATTTAAGTTTCTAACTTCATAGTTTAAAACCTTACCCAGAAATTTTTATAGAGCTTTTTAAAGTGAGAATTGACATTCAGAAGTGTTCATAATATCATGGATGAAATACTCCAGACTAATCTTTGGTTCAGAAAATAGAAAACTATCCCAAAAGCAAAAAGAGGCAGAACAGGAAAGAAGCCAAGTGATTTTTGGTTTATCTTGTTTGGTTTTTTTTGGGTTTTTTTTTTTTTCCTTTTATTTCTTTAAGTAAAAATGGAATGGGAAGATATAGAGAAGTTTAATGATTCCATTATGGCCAAGATGTCTTAACGCTTTTGCTTGTAAATCAAAGGGTTGAAAGCTGCAAAAGCTTCAATATCGAAGAGCACTGCTCAGGGCCAGGAAAATGTCACCCTTCTTTTAAAGGTTCAACAATAACCTTCTGCTTCTTGTCTCTCATGCATTATACTAGTCATTGAAATCCCTAGGATGTCTGGGATACTGACTCTTGTGCACCATCAAAAATACTGGGTCAACTGTGAATAAATGTAACAAAAAAAAGAAGGAAAAAAGGTCTAGAGAAAAAAAATGGCTAAAATCTGTAGTTGGATGAGTGTCATGCAGGTTTCTTTGGTGTCACAAGAACACCCCCCCACAGAATATCAACACATGTTCACTTTTAGGAGAATGGCCCAGCTTAGCAAAAGTCTGGGGTCAAAGATCAACATAGCATTCACATATAACATCAGTCAAATATTAAAAAAATAATCATTCTTTCTGTGGAATGAAACTTTGCTCTTGTTATTACTGAATGAGCAGAAACTTACAAATGAAGAAGAAAACTACTCAGCTAAAATCCTCATTAATCAAACCTTATCTTAATATTCAGGATTCTATCTAATTTTGAGAGATAGCTATTTTCTTAGGATGGAATTTAAAAGAATGGTAGATTTTCTTGAATGTAAAATTTGGCTGTAAACTGAAAATTGAGTCAGAATATATTTTCTTCACTGGACTGTGAGAATGCTGCTTCTTGTGTTCAAAATGACATAGTTTGGTCATTTGTTTTAGGTTAAATGGAGGACGATTTCTTGCAGACATTCGACAAAAATGTATAGTTACAGATAAATTTCTTTTTGTTTGATATTTTCTTCAGAAAAAAATAAAAGGGTTATGATTATGCTTTACTCATTTCATAGACATTTACCGTGTTTCCCTATCATCTATGTTCCCCACATAGGTAGCTTATACTCAGGCTCCAAGGATTCTGTAGGAAACCTTAAGGAGTTTTCAGGGGAATAATCTTATAAACAGATTACAACATTTAAAAATCAATGTCTTTCAAAGCAAAGATGTAGAAAGAAATATATCCTCTCACAGTTCTGTAATTTGTTGTATAGTTTCAGCAAACATATTGATTACTGGTTAATAAGCATGCTACACTGCTCTTTGATCAAACGTCATACATAGCAGAAATCACATAGGAAAAAGCAATTTTATTTCAAGTGGTCCATGCTTCGCAGTTACCATAGGTACGAAAAGCAGACTGACAATGTATAATTTAATCCCCCTTTTTTCCTTTGTGTGTGTATATCCTTTCAATCACTGGACTAAACTTTTTGAATTAACAATGAAAGTATGCATCACTAGTAATTGTAACTAGGCTCTGAGCAAATGCCTAGTTAAACTCATCCTTCAAATCTTTTCCACTTAACATATAGAAATGTCTTACGTTTGTGTGGAGCTGTTTCTGGTAACAGGGAAGGTGCTGAAATGGTGACTCCTGTAAGAAATTACTTGAAACTTTCTCCAGCTCCAAATCTGAGGCTGAGCCAATTGGGCACCTCAGTGATCAGATTCCAATGATCTCTAAGAAGAAGCCAGAAGAGGAAAGTTCTTCCTTCTTTTCTGGGAGGTGGTGGAAAGGGTGGGATGAGAGAGAAGTGACCATGCAGACCTCAAGCTCTGTGAGGGAAGAAAGGAGGAGGTGTGCTGGAGCAGACATTCCCTTGCATCCCATGGTGAAATGGCAGCTGTCCTCCTGCAACCCATGGAGAGGAATCATTGAGATGCGATTTGCCAGCACCTCATAGTGGACTCCACTCCAGGTGTGGTGACTGTACTTGGAGAAGGTAATGAATTTGTGGAAGAGCAGCATTGCAGCAGAAGGTGTCTGGAGTTGTGCCATGGAGGAGTGCTACAGTGGAGGAGTTTGTGAGATGATGCTATAGCCCTTGGGAAGGACTCACACCAGAGAGATGCATTAAGGACTGTATCCCATGGAAGAGACTCCTCCATTGAAGCAACTCCCCCATTGAAGCAAGGGGTAGAATGAGAGGAATCCTCTTCCTCTGAGGAGAAAGAAATGGCAGAGACCACCAGAGACTGATCACATCCCCCATTCCTTGTTGCCCTGTGCTGCTGAAGGAGGTAGAGATATCAGGAGCAGTGAGCTGAGCCCAGGAAGGAAGAAGGGGTGGGAGAAGGAGATCTTAAAGTCCTAGCTGTATTTTTCTCACCATCTTGCCCTATTTTTGCTTTTTATTATGTTCTGTTTCTTGTAAGTAGTAGAATAAACTGTTCTTAGCTTCCTCTCTAAGTCAAGTAGTGGAGTTTGTTTTGCTCAGAACTGTCATTGGCAGTGAACCCTCGCTGCCCTGTCTTGATCACAAAGCCCTTGGTTAAATTTTTTCCTCCCATCTCACTAGTGCTTCTGCCATTGTAAGGAAAGCAGAGGTGTATGGAGGGGTGAGCAAGAGGCTGTGTGGTGCTTGGTTGCTAACTGGCCTGAACTACAGCAAGAAGGCACTCTGAATAAAGTTTATTTTCTTAGGAGTTTCAGTTACTTTCATGGTGAAATAAATATCAATAAATTTGTCATAAAATTCTTAATTTTTTTCCTTGTTTTTCTTCTCAAAATTTAAAAAATAGACCTAAGTCTTCTTTAAAAAAATCAAGTAGATGCTTCTTGCCATCTTAATTCATATTAGTCACCTAAAACTTTATCTTTCTGGACTATAGATATACTTTAATATTTTATGTCTGTTACTATGGAAAAGGATGGATTTTTGCAAACCATTTTGCTTGTGGTCAATTATAATTATGTCAAAGCAAGTTATACCAAAGTTAATATAGAAAGCAAGGCATTTAAAATTACTTCTCTCTCTGAAAATCATATTTTGCTCATGTAAAAAAAAGTTTTTAGTAGTACCAAAGCAATAACAATAATAAAACACACCTCTGGATTATTTTTCAGTTGATGTTTACTGAGAAGGATTTTTGGTTTGTAATCAAGAAGTCATTCTTCCGTAGGGCCTCTAACTGATTATGTCAACTGGTGACTGTTCTGAACAGTGGGTATAGTGCTACATGTGTATATTTCTTATATGCTTTTACTGTGTGGGAAAACCTGTGTACCAATACTGATGTGCAGGCTGAAAAAAAAATCTAAAATCTTGATATCTTATACTCTCTAAGTCTAGTTAAATGAGAGTACTATTTCCTAGAACATTTTGGTCAGTCCCTTGTGCAAATTAACTATATTTAATTTTAAAAGTAACGTGAGATATAATAACATATCATAAATTCTTCTGTGGAAAAAAAATCAACAATTTGTTGTCAAGATTGCCTCTCTTTTAATGGAAAAAATAATATTACTTCATTAAATGGTAGCTAGAATTCAGTATGTTTGATTTGTTTTAGCTGGAAGGTGAAAGTCTCAACTTTTTACCAGTATGTCTGCTGAAAGGGGTGTGGTACCCTTGATACATGTGTGATATTTTAAAATCACTGTTCCCAACTTACTTTGCTACTAACAAAATCCTTCAGAAAACAGTACTATTCCCTCAAGTAATTTCATTTTTTATTTATAATATTTATTATTATATCAGTTAATTGCAGAAGAATAAAAGCTACAAAACTGGAGTTCCTAAATAAATAGTTTATAACCAGATCTAGAAAACAAAGACATAATACGCTCCAGTGCTTTTGATTTTTGTTCATTGAGTCCAAAATAATTTACACGGTGTCTTAGTAGCTTGCCTTAGCCCAAGCAGAGCTCAAAGAAGGCATATTCAATTCAAAGCTTACTTAATCTGGACAAGAAACAGCCTTGCCTGGCTTGACACTAGCTATAAAAATGCCAGCATGGCCTTTTTACAACTCAAATGAGACTTCAGCAACAGAATCATAGAATACTTTGGTTTGGACGGGACCTTTAAAGGTCTTCTAATCCAAGCCCTCTGCAATGAGAAGGGACATTATAACTAGATTAGTCCAGCCTGAGCAGTAGCTCGGGAGAGTACCTGAAAACTTTCTCAGCCTCTTGCACTGGACTCACATGTCAAGTTAAATTTTCCTCTTCATAAGAATTAACATGTTGAGTGTGTTTCCTGACAGTTAAACTCTTGTATAGATTCTGTGCAGTGAACACTTTTTTTGCTAGCTAAACATACACGCTATGGGAGTCTGTGATGCTTTGTCACTGTTGTATCACGGTATTGGCTAACAAGTGGCCTGAAGAGCTCTAAAAGACTAGCGTGTTGGTGGGTTGCTCACACAATTTCTTGTTCTGGTGGTTGTGAGAGAGAGAAACATGGGCTTCCATCTCTCCACGCTGAGGAGTGCAGTGGCTCAGAAAGGGAGCTCTCCCCATTTTCAATTATCTTGAAACTATAGCTTATAGAACATAATCCTAGAAATGGTGCCTGTGCTTTACGTAGCAGCCACCTATGCATGTTCCAGGATTGCATCACTCTGTTAAGGTGTCAGACACCAGATTAGTGAGTGTGGAAATGATATTTCTTCTGTGCATTTACAGCAGAAGATGATCTGGTCACAAGATATCAATGCAGCAGCAGGTCTACAGAGCTCTCCCTCTCCACATTGATCATGGCTAAAATAGACCTGAAGGTTTAAATGTTTCCAGATATCTGAAATATTGATTTACATCATGTGTCAGAGCATTCAGTCCAGCAGAGAAACATAGTTTTATCTGTCATACTGCATTGTTCATTAGTTAAATGTTCAGTCTGGGTAGTCCAGGCTGGACATACATTGCACACAGCGAGTAAGAGATACCTATAAGTTTAAAAAGACTTTCAGAAAACTGTTATAATATTTGCTGCTTGGTAGATATCTAGCGTGACAACAATATTTTGCACTGTTGGTAGCAAAAAATGCATCATATAATCATAGAATCATAGAATGGTATGGTTGAAAGGGACCTCTAGAGATCATCTGGTCCAAGCCCCCTGTAGAAGCAGGTCAACCTAGGTCATGTTGCGTAAGAACATGTCCAGACGGGTCTTGAAGATCTCCAAGGAAGGAGACTCCACACCCTTCCTGGGCAGCCTGTGCCAGGGCTCCCTCACCCTCACAATAAAATAGTTTTTCCTCATGTTTAAATGGAACTTTTTGCTTCCAGCTTCATCCCATTACGCCTTGTTCTGTTGCCAGATACAATAAAAAAAAGGGATGTCCCAACCTCCCGACATCCATAATTTATATACTTGTAAATATTAATGAGATTGCAGTCTCCTCTTCTCCAGACTAAACAGCTACAGTTCCAGTAGCTTTTCCTCATAAGAAGGAAGTTCCAGTCCTCTGATCATCTTGGTGGCCCTGCACTGGGCTCTATCCAAAAGTTCCCTGTCCCTTTTGAGCTGAGGAGCCCCGAACAGGACACAGAACTCCAGATGAGGCCTTGCCAGGGCAGAGTAGAAGGGGAGCAGAAGCTCCCTTGACCTGCTGGCCATACTCAGTGCATCCCAGGATGCCATTGCCCTTCTTGGCCATGAGGGCACATTGCTCGCTCATGGTTAGTTTATTGTCACCAGGACTCCTAGGTCTCTCTCTGCAGAGCTGCTCTCCAGCAGGTTGATCCCCAGCCTGGTGCATGGGGTTGTTCCTTCCCAGATGCAGGACTCTGCACTTGTCCTTGTTGAACTTCATAAGGTTCCTCTCTGTCCAACTCTCAAGCCGGTCGAGATCCCGCTGAATGGCAGCACAGCCTTCTGGGGAATCAGCCAGTCCTCCCAGTTTGGTGTCATCAGCCAACTTGCTGAGGGTACCCTCTATCCCCTCATCCAGGTCATTGATGAAGGTGTTGAACAAGACTGGCCCCAGAACCCATCCCTGTGGAACTCCAGTAGCCACAGACCTCCAGCTCGATTCTGTGTCATTGATCATCACCCTCTGGGCTCTGTTGTCACCAATGCATTCCTACATTTGAAGCAATTGTTTTCAACTGTTATTGAATGTTAGCTCACAGTATGGGTGAATGTGTCAATATTCATCAAGAAAGATTTCTGATGACAAAACAGATTTAACACAGAGGTTTTTTTTTTTTAAAAAAAACCAAACTATTTAGAAATTCAGATTCCCTACAATACCAGACTTTCTCTCACATTTCACATGAACTGAATGTCCTCATACAAACATAAGATTGTTTCAGCCCCAGATAATCAACATTGGTTTTGGACTGCTACATTGACCTTTTTGACAAGTACTTTTATCACTTTTCCATTCTTGTCTTCTTGGGAGCTTTCTTTCATGGAAGGAAACAAGAGCTGATTTCAGCTGTTAATAAATGAACTTAAAAGCATACTTTAAGGTCAATAGCTTTGCAAAAAATTCAGCTGAAATTGTTACATGGCAAACACATTAACCAGAACAGCTTAATAAAGACATCAGATAGTTGCAGTTGCATTCCAGCATGAGCATGTTTGGTGCTCTTCCCTGTTTTCATCTTTGCTTTCTGTTTGGCTCACCTGCTGTAAGGACACATATTGATAATGAAAAGAAACTTCTCCAGAGCAGTGTACCTTTGGTCTGTGGAATGCACACACGTAAAAGAGGGCATACCCATATTTAGACAAAGGATCAAGAAGGCAAAACTCTGCCCTACTTCAGCTACGATTAAATCCTAGCTGAAGGAATTGTTCCTGAAACTGAAAACCTGCTAGGCAGCTTGTCAAAAGAGAGTGTGACTGTGAGCCGGAGAAAAACATCTGATCATGAGAATTAAAGATAAAAAACCCTAACAAATATATGAAGAAATTTGATTTAGCTTGTGGAAAGTGCTTTCACCTGAGTCTTTTCACTCTGGTGTGTTGCAAATCTTGTTGGCAGAGTTATCAGGGACTAATCAGTTAGTCAGTTAATCAGTTACTGATTACTATTCAGTAATCAGTTTCAGAATTGAAATGTAGATTACTTCTTGATTTTACTTTAACAACTGATACTGTTTTATTTTTTGGGCTCAGTGAATAGAAATTTTAAGAATGGCCATTAAAGTTTTCTCTCCACATCAAAGGACATGCTGAAAGCACAAGAAAGAAGGAGAAAACTGATTTGGAACAACACATTTCAGATGTCATTACTGTCCCATCACAGATAACCAAAAATATGCAGATGGTATACATCAGCTTGCTTACAACCTGAGGACTATTCACAAGAAAGAAAAGAATAAAACAAATCCCAAACCCAATATGAACCTGCCAAGAGCTTTATCATGCTATTTGGTGTTACAGTAAAGACACATTGCATGCTATTTCTTCCCTTCACCTTTCCACCTTCTCCCTCTTGTTGTCCATGGCAACATCAAAACTATGTAGACAGAATTTTAACATTGCAGTTAACTATTCAGAGGTTTAGAAATTCAAAAATTAACGTTTCCAGGAACATTTGGGGCTCCTGATGTGTATGTTTTATTCAATATAATTTCTAATTATATGAACAAATACGTCTGTAGATATTTGCTTTCATCTTACAGGTTTTTTCCCCAGAGAGACAAATATATTTTTTACTATTTTAGCAGAAATTTATGATCTGGTATTGTCTCCAATGTACAATGAGGGTGACAGATCTCTGCTCTTTTTTTCTCCAATGGAACCACAGCAGAGGTAAGTCTGTAGGTCTTGAGTAGGCCTAGGTATATAGATTTAATCACAATTTTTTCTAAGGAATGCAACTGCTCTGGTAAAGAAACCTCAGAGCCAAATCATTTGGATGTTTAGGAAAAGCATAAAGAGCTTATATGAATTCAGCCTAGACTTCATATCTTTTGAGCTCTTCCTGCTACTAATAACAATAACACAGACAGCTTTGCTCTTAATATAATCCTACTATGCTGATGCAGTAAAAAACCAGAACCAGACAATTCACTCTTCATCCTAAGTACATCAAAGAGTGTGTTTTCTACAGATATTTGAAATATTTTCTTCTCTTTCAAGTGCCAGTGAAAGTATAATTTTTATATATATGGTAAGCAATTCATCTTAGCAAACAAATTGTATTTCTTGGTATAGCAAATGTGTCTAAGAACAAAAAATATTTTTCTTTTTTTCATAGTTTAGATCCTAGAGTAGTCATGAGACACATACCATGGTTATTAAAAATAAAGGAAAAGATATGAACTTGATCAGAAGCATATTTGCTAAAATGTGGAAAACTGTAGTTGATATCAGATTAATTAGATGTAGAGTGTTCTTTATTATGTTTTTGCTGTTATTCATTTAGTCATGAGAAAATTGTAACTGTGCAAGTTGCATTTGTAAAGGAAGATTCTTTAGAGCTCTACCAGGTGTAAAAGGTGATGGTGGAGAAAATTGCTAGAGCCTTTACTTTACTCAACACAGAAACTTCTATCTCTAACCTAATTCTAAACACTCTAAATTTAATTTCATCTTGTAGCTGTCTGAAAAAGCCAAAACCCTAAACTGATAGCAGTTAGATTCCTTTGTTAGGGACATTTAGAAACAGAATTTAAAGGAGAATATGACAATCTGTTTGCCTAGAGAGCAAGCGTTGACCTGTACACTCTCTGATCTGATTTTCATTGAAATTGGTCTAGATCATGAAATCTTCCTTTTCCTGCATTTGCCAATAGATGGAATGCCAGTTGTAAACTGGAACTTCTTTCAGATGGCATTTCATTCAAGTTTAAAAGGTTAGTGATTTCAAGTATCTTTCTAGGGCTTTTATAAAATATCCAGTACTTTGAATAAACTTCCTTTTTTTTTTGTATGTGTGTGTGTGTTCTTATTATGATTTTGAAATGATCATTAAAGACCCTTTTCTAGGATTTTTCTTTTCTAGGTTTCTCTTCATCTCTATCTATGCTGAGTACATATCACAATCTACTCACGATTAAAAAAATAGAGGAGAGTGTGAAGAAAACTGTGTTTTAATTCTATTCTGAAGTTTATGGATCACTTCACTGTTATATATTTAAAAAAATTGTTCTGGATTTAGACCTAAAAAGTGTTCAGTCTTAGAGATACTCTCAATGTTTTTTGCAAACTCATTCAAGCTCTTTACAGCTCAAGAGTTCTGGTTCAGCATTGGTTGTGAGAAGACTTTTGGTAGGAAATATAGTATCTGAAATAGGTAAGGATTAAGTAAAAAAAGAAGCCTTCAACTTTTGCACAACAGAGTGTTTCATTCAATTCCTATATGAAAAAGTCTGTAAGTGAAAAACCGATTCTGCCCAAACAGTTCATGAGTGTCCAAGGATCACAGAACAAATTTTGTAAAAGTAAATACACTGTTCAGATCATGGCCAATGAACACTTTTCCTCTGAAGAAATCATAAATGTGCTCAGCTCTTTTCCTGTCAAGAATTTAGGCAACTAGCCTTAAGATTCAGAATGGCACTTCCTTTCATATGATGTTAATACTTGGGGTTCTTACTACCTGCTATAAAACATTTTAAAAGAAAACAGCAGCAACAAAGACAACAGTAGAAGCTCACTTTGTAACATAAAGTTAATTAAGTAAAAGAATTATTATTGTCTACTAGTCTGATCGCTTCCTCGTGATTACGGAGAACAATTTTGACTCAGTAAGTTTTTCATATAGAGTATAAAAATGGTCCCCATAAAAAGGACAGGAGAAGATTCAGCATACATACATTACTAGAAGTTATAGAAGTTGTTCTAATGGATATAGAAATTGTTGTTCTAATGGAGGTGACATTTTCTTTGGAAAGCACTCAATGAAAATTTATAAATTTTAAGATCTCTTTTAAACTACAATTCTACTAAATAGGGCTCTCTAGCATTGATGATTTCTACTAAGTTATTATATGGCCTAGCATTTCTAATGCATCTGCTACCAGCTCAGGAGAAACACACGAGTTGATCAATTCCATTTGTAATTACATTTGGGAAAAGGGATTATGGAGACAAATATACTCAGCTGTTTTGTTCCCATGTGTTTAACATGAAATTAATCACTGAAGCAATCTTTCTCTTGCTCTTACAGTATTGATCAATTCTAATCCTTTTCTAAGTCTGTGAAACCTAGTCCTGACATTGGGGTCCTTAAGAACACAAAATGAAAGCATTAACTTCAGGAAACAATTTGTTCTTTTACCCTTGAGGTACAGAGCACACAACTGGATATATATGACTGCTGTAATTAATTATGTAAATCTATATTTCATATTTCTTATTAATTTTGCTACTTTACATTTTATTTAAAATAGAGCACTGGAGACTTTCTTTTAAATACTTAAATGTGTCATTTTTGCTCATTTGTCCCAAATACAATATTCTACCAGTAAAATGCCCTTTTCAAATAGAAGGGAAATATATCCTCTTGTATAGCCTTTTGTCAACTGTTCTGTAACATTAAAAAACTTGACCTAAAGCTGACAAAAACCCTAAGTTTATATCCATCTATAGTAAATTGTATATACAACAGAATAAAGGTTTCCACTATTGCACAGTTGACTCATATTACACCTTTACTACCGTCTTTATATTTCATCCATTCACACGTATCTTTCATTCAACTAATGAGACTTTAACTTCTGCTTTTTTTGACTTGCTAATATATGTGGCCATCACTTCCCAGATCTCATGTTATTTATGGAACATGTAGCATTTAAATCCTAAAAAGTATAAATTAAAGCAAACAAGTACAAACAGGTACAAAAAAAGGCCTAGTCTATTCTCCTTCAAGACCTGATACCACAGGAAAACAGATCAGTGCCTTTATCATGATATCAGAACTGAACAGATCAGTGTAAAACTGAGCTTTCCTTCTAATTCATATTTTCTCACTCCTACAATTATTTAGTTTTATCCTGGAAGGCAGACAACTTCTGCTACATACAGTAGACCTCTACATAGTAAAGCTGATGTTTTGTGGCTCTTCTTCTCTTATGCAACACTAAAATCAATAAGGTAAGTAGCAAAGAAATAATATTTGGAAACTGATGGAAAGATAATACATACAGTGCATTTACCAGTGGGCTTTTGGAGGGATGGATTTCATAAGACTGCAAAGAAATTTGACTTGCATATGGTGGACTTTCATTATTTCATATGTAGGATTTTTATTAACCTTTAGATAGATCAAGGAGGGCATATATTTGGGTAGATTTCTGAGTAAACCACACTCAAAATTATTTCCAGCTTCTTCAAGAACTGGGCCGAATGTTACAGTAACCACACAGAATACAGAAGTAGTGTAAAACCAGGATTACTTTCAATAAGAATAAATACAATATTCAAAGTTTTTAAAATAGAATTAACCATCCCTACAAATAAATGTTAGGGAACAACTGGTTAAACAAATTTTACATGAAACTGTGAGGTTATTGAGTCACAAACATAAAAATTATTGTAATATTGTGAAAACAGAGAATAGCAGAATTGTTTTGGTTGTAAAAGACCTTTAAGATTGAGTCCAATTGTAAACCTAGCACTGCTAAGCCCATCACTAAACCACATCGCAAGCACCACATATACATGTCTTTTAAATGTCTCCACTTCTCAAAATTTTTAAATACTCAACCACTTCTCTAAGCAGCCTTTTCCAATGCCTGATTACACTTCCAGTGAAAAAAAGATAATTAATATCTAAACTAAACCTCCCCAGTGCAACTTGATGCCATTTCCTCTTGTAGCTTGGGAGAAGAAACAGACATCCACCTTGCCACAACCCTCATTAAGGTAGTTGTAGAGAGTGACAAAACCTCAACTTCAGCTTCCTTTTCTCCAGGCTAAACAACCCCAGCTCCCTCAGCTACTCCTTGTAAAACTTGTTCTCCAGACCATTCATCAACTTCGTTGCTTGTCTCTAGACATACTCCAGCATCTCAATGTCCCTCTTGTGGTGAGGGGCCCAAAAGTGAACACAGCACTCAAGGTGCAGTCTCATCAGCACCAAGTAGAGCAGTAGGATCATTTCCCTGGTCCTCCTGGCCACACTATTTCTGATACAAGCCAGAATGACATTGACCTTCTTGGTCACCTGAGGACACTGATAGTTCAGTATTTTGGCAGCTATCAATCAATACCTTCAGGTCCTTTTCCTCCAGGCAACTTTCAAGCCACTCTGCCCCAAGCCTGTAGTATTGCATGGGGTTATTGTGATCCAAATGCAGGACACAGCGCTTGGCCTTGTTGAACCTCTTACAATAGGCCTTGGCCCATTTATCCAGCTTGTTCAGGTCCCTCTGAAGAGCCTTCCTGCCTTCAAGCAGATCTACACACCCGCCCATTTTGGTGTCCTTTGCAGAAAAAACAGAAATAATTTTTAAGATTTATTAAGGAAGCATAGATTCTAAGACGGACGTGGCAAGCCCAGTATTTCCATATTAGCTATTGTTTTTACAAAAATGAGCAGTAATAAAGGCAACAGTAAAACAGTTTACAAGAAACAATTAAAAGAGAGAGTGATTATTGTTCCCTAGTCTGATCACTCCCTTGGGAACATGGGAGATAAGGCTCTGACTTGGTAAGTATTTAATATGTTGTACAAAACCAAATGTGGTAGTTTCCTCAATAAATGTTAAGCCTTTGCCAAAGTAAGGAGTCCCATTTCAAGCCTCATACTTAAGACTGAAGGCTTTAGAGAAGGACAGCAAAGTATGAAAATCTAAGGCTGTGAATAATGTGATTTGTAAGAAGCTGTTGAAAGAGCTATTTAGCTTTAAGAAGAAAAAAACCACGAAGAGGATAAGTACAGACTGGTGTAGGGAAGAAGAAAATATTTTTTCTGTGACTGTAGTGAGCATAATGGGCTTACAAGGCAGACATACATGTTTTTCATCAGGGAAAGTTTAATTATGAAGCTATTGTAAGACTGTGATAAACTGAAAAATGAGGCTGTGAAGATTTCTATTTTGTTTGTTATTTTTTTTAAGGTTGTATTAGAGAGTTACTACTGGTTGTCGATCTGAACGGAAATGTAGCCCCATGATTCCATAAAGTCCCTCAGGCCTTTTCCTTTCAGCCTTCTAGAATTTTCAGAAAAATTTACCACATTCAGCATTAGCTCACCAGGTGATCAGAAGTGAGACAAGAGTATCACACATGAATAATATTAAAGTAATTGACAATGTTTTTACTAAGTTGCAAATAACTCATGAAACACCAAGATAATTAATGAACTTAGGCAGTATTTGTAAGAAAAGCTGCAGGCGCAGTTTGAGCACCTCAGACTTTATATTCATTATTCCACAGGGCTTGCAATGCTCAGCTGGATGATAAATGTGTCCTGTAAATGAATAGTAGATTTCTAATGCTGATTGTAAGTGCAAGATAATTTGCATACTTCCTGAAAACTCTTATTCCACATTTTTAAGTATGGCTTTTATGATTTTGTGAATGTTACTTACTTATTTAGAAAATAACTCCAAACAACAAACAGAGGAAAAAATCAAATAGTTTAAAGTCTAAGTGATTCTTGAAAGAATAGAATAAAATTTCAAATTACTTTTTTCCCTTTTTTTTTCATAGATTTATAGATGATTGTCCTATCAATAATCTTTCTAGTTTTCTGGTTTTTAAAATGGAACAATGTATATCTTAATCTATGAAAAACTTAGAACAAAGAGTTACCTTTTCATATTTGTTAATTATTTGGTAAAAATAAAAAAGATCTCTTTAAAGCTTTAGAATTGGAAAAAAAAGCAGACATATGGAAATAAGAATAAAAGTCCTTGCACACTGCTGTATTTATTAGGGAAGGTGAGAAAAAACCATAAAACATTGACAAATTAAATTTGTAAAACAACATTTAAAAGTGTTACTTTGAAAACAGAAAAAGTATTAAATATAAGCTAAAGCAAACTCCCAAATTTAATTTTAAATTCAACATTTTATTAGAAAGCATTTTCTTTTTGGAAAAGTACTTAATAAAAAGTCTGGCTAAGTCTTGCTGAAAATTTTGCAGAATTTTTTCTTCTTTGTATGCTTAGCATATATTAAAATATGTTAATCTCCTCTTTAGCTCAATAAACCTATTATCCTCAGCTGCTAACCTCATAAGTCATACCCAAAGATGGTCCTTTCACCATCTTTGTTGCCCCTGTTTAGATACATTCTAATGTTTTTGTGTCCTTCTTATATTGTGGAGCACAAAACCACAGATAGTATTCAAGGTGAGGTCACACCAATGCTGAGCATGAGGAACAAGCACTTTTTTCTACCAGTTAACTATACTATGCTTAATGCAGCCCAGGGTACAGTTGGCCCTTTTGACTGCCAGGATGTAATTTTTACTCATATGGAGCTTAGGATCAACCAGGGCTAAGTACATTCAGGAATATATCATCTCAAGCACAGAATCTGACATTTGTCCTTGCCAATTTCATATGGTTAGTGACTGCCTAGTGCACTCTATCAAGGTCTCTGATCTATCAAAGTCTCTCTGTAAGGCCTCTCTACCCTGAAGGGAATCAACAGCTTCTCCTAATTTAGTGTCATTGGGTAAACTAAGTGTGAATTCAAGCCCAGTGTTCAAGTTATTGACAAAAATATTCAAGACAATCAGTCCTAAAATGAGCCCTGGGTAACACCGCTGGTTGTTACACTGCTGTGTATAACAAACTTAGAAGGAAATTTTTAATGGAGCTAAAGAAAATATTATGGTTTGCCTAAAAATGATTTTGTAGGAATTGAAGACCTTTCAATCAGATGAGAAAAATCTACATTAATCCATATTCGTTCCCCTTCTTGTTTGTCTGTCCCAGGTCTTAAAGGATGTTTCTCACATGGTTTCTCCTCAGTATCTATACATTTGCTGTAGTTTATCCCACAGTAGTTGCATAATGGTGTTTAAGTAGAGATAGGTATAATAAAGTTATAGGAGAAAAATTTCTTACATCTTAGGGAAAACATATTTTTAGTTTCTTCATTTAATCTTCCTAGATATATTGAAAAAAATCAAGACTAATGGCCTCATGAAAAACATCCTGGCAAATCTGAAAGAATGATTAATACTTTTCCCAAGTATCCCCATGTGAAAAGAGGCATTTGTATAGAAGGTAGCAAACTCATTTTCTCTTTAAAAGTAGTTTGAGATCTTTTTATGTTTAGTGTGGATAATGTATGACATTCTGTTGGATTATATCACTATAGTCTTCATTATAACTAGGAAAGCAATCATACTTCTACACAGAAAGTTTCAGTTTCATTAAAACCTGAAGATTCTGTACATGAAAGGTTTTTGATGTATGACTAGCTATCCAGTGTTTTTCTGTAAATTGCATACCACTAAACCTGCCAATAACATGTTAAAAATACCATCAGTTTCTGTTATAATGAGATACACACCATTAGTTTTTTGGCTGACAGTGAGTTACTTTAAAGCACAGAAGAAAAGTAATATTTTTTATTCTGTTACTGAAGAGAAAATAAGGTAAGCGCTAATTTCCATTTGAAGTCTCAGTTCTCTTCTGCCCATAGAAAGCTGATATTATTCATTCTTCTGAATGACAGAGTGTTCGGAATTGTGAGGATAGTTTTTAGTACACTTTTAGTTGACTGAGTAGCTTCAGAAGCTGTGTGCATGCTGTTAACTAACAGAAATATTATTTTTTCTAAAGCAAGCACTTCATGTATTTATTCCCACCTAGCAAGATCTATCCTTATTTTCAGAATTACTTTTATCAACAGGCTTATTGGCTTAAACTGCTGCCCTGTAGCCATCCTATAATTTTACCTATGAGTTGTAGAAACCACTGGTTGTGTGAGATTTTCATACTGACAGGGTGCTTTTTAAAAAAGCAGCATTATTTTTGAAATGCTTAAAACACTGAGTTTATCTGTGGTTACTCTGTTTCCACCCTTCCATGAGCAACTGTTTTTTGCAGGCAATAAATTTACTTCCGTTCTAATTTTGTCCGTTCTGGAAACTGCAACTATGCCATCTTTACCAAGAAAGAAAGAGGTTCCTTTACTGTATAAAGCCAAAAGCCACCATTTTCTCCTTGAAAGAGAACAAAATCCTTTGGAATCTGTAACTCTTATACCTGGGAGGTCCAGATTATTTCAGAGAGACGTTTTCTATGGAGTCAGCAAAGCAAACTTATGAAGTACCTAAGTAAGACTTGGGTTTGTGCTTGTTTACGGGTCTGTGACTAAAAATTTATTAACTATATGTGATTAAAAAGGATGATGCCTAGATCACAAGCTAAGCGTTCTGAGTTGTTTGGGAGTTGTGTAAGGCAAAAACACCTGCACTTTGAGAAAGTATGGTGATACTGTCAGATAATGACTCCTGGCAGTTCTCAGAAAATGCTTAACAGACTTTGAATTCCAGCTACAGTAGTTAATACAAAAATGTGGCATCAGTTACATTCCTTTAAAAGACAGCATCAGGATTCTCCTCACATGATATCCTAGTCTTTAGAGAATTTTCTAAAATAGCAAGGAAATTAATTTTTCTCTTTCTTTCAGCTTGAAATTCTGAGTGTCTTGACCACCACTATTGCCAAGATGAGATACATTAATTCTCTCCCTGTGTAAAGTCCAAGCTATCAGACAGACAGCAGGGTCCATAGCACACTAATATGACAGTTGAGATCAGGATGTTTTCAGTAGTGCATTTGTGCTTCATCATATCCCATTACAATATTCAAAGATTTTTGAGCAATAACGTTTAGTACCTATTGTAAACAAAAAATGTCAACTTTTGACCTGTACTGGGGAGACAGGAAGATGAGAAGACTGAGATGAGTGGCATGAATGATCAATCTGTCCTCCCCACATTTGCCATGCTTCTCTGCTTTACTGTCCCTGTCCACCCACTCATGCTGGCACACAGGCAATGTATCGGTTATGTCCCTTTGTTTCTTGTGATTAAGCATGCAGATTAGATAAATCTTAGAAAAAGCTGTTTTATTTTTCCTTTCAGCAAAGTTGTTCTTAAAGGTACAATTTTTGATTTCTACAACACTTTTGTTCCTTCAGAGTCACAAAATGTCACATTAAATGTTTATTCCATTATATTATATATTAAAACTATGTTTCCTTCAGCTTTTTAAAACACAGCAAAAATAGTCAAAGTTAATGAGGCTGTAAAATAAGAATGATAATTATACACACATCTCAAATGAGAACAACGCAAATGAGTTTAATTACAGGGTAACAAAGATTAGAAACATCAGTTCTTTGGAAAGTTGGTTCTTATGATGCCCATTTTTCAATTTCCGTGTTTTGTAGAACACCAATGTGCAATCAAAGATAGTAGCAAAGTGGTATTATAATGTTCTGAACCACAGGCACAGGCATTCTTGAAAACTAGTAGTAGCTGAAGGACATATTTTATCTAAGTCCTTAAAGAACAGCTGTGGAGTGGAGTCCCACAAGACATCATTCATGGTCAAATGTATTTTGTCTCTCTATAGTAAATATTACAGAGACAAAGCTGATGTGACTTGGCACAAATTCTTGGCAGATATTTGCTGATGCTTCAAAATCCATTTCATTTTGGATCATATTTTAATTGAGTGTGTAGAGATACATTAATGTTTGGCATCTTTTCCTTCTCCAGTCTCTTTTTCAATTGACAATGGCTACCATTTCATGGCATGCTTACTCAATATTCACTCTGACTGGAAGAAGCTGAAGGAAAATATGATTAAGAATGAGACATCCGAGAACTGCTCTGTGAAAGCTATCCTTTACAAATTCATCATCTTGTATAAGTTCCTGTGGAAAATGTTGACGTCACCTCACATTCCCATCTCCAACATGTTTTACTAACATGTTTTTTGGTTTGTATATCTTGTAACAATGTTTACAAGTGCACTATTGCAAAGATACTGCATTTACATGCAAATAAATACTCCAAAACTCATAGTGAATTAGTAGATATCTACAGGCCACCCTTTCCCTTACTCCTGAGATAGTACTAATAGACACTGTAACAAAATATACATATATACTTTACTACACTGTATACATTTGTCATAGTCCAAATCAAAGTTTTCCTATATCATTTTATATCTTCACTTATATTACTGACTCTACGAGATCAAATCCATTAAGCCATGTCAATTTGGTGCTTTTTATAAACTACTTCTATATCTTTCACTTTCCATAGGCAACCTTCATTTCTCTGCACAATCATAATGGATGGAATTTATTTTGGTGAAGAGACATACCTTGCTTCAGGAAGCTGAAAAGAGCACAATTGCTTTGTTGTGTTTGGTTTTGTGTTGTGTATAGGGCTATATTGTAGCTCTTCTGAGAAAAAAAAAAATCTAAACAATTCCTATACATGCAGTGTTTAGATGAACGAAAAATTTATTGACTGAAGTCTTGCCTACAGATTGGTGAGCCAGGTCTCATGTTGCTTTCTTTCATTGCAGAAGTTAGCTCAGGTTCTTAATTTCATCTTAGTCAAACAAGAAGTCCATTGATTTCTTGTGAGACTTTCTACAGGTATCAAACTGACACAAGAATAAAATAGCTTGTTCTACTAGCTGTAGCTAAGGAGCATCATCTAATGAAAGAGACACTCATTTCCTAACACGGCTGTTACCTTAGATTCTTACTGAGATATTAATGAGAATCTACAGATTGTGAAGGCATACCTTCCTCACAAACATGCATAAATTACCTAATACCATAGTATGACAGTTGAAGGCTGATATGAAAATAAAAGGATCTTAATTTCATATGTCTTATTTGGAGACAGAAGCATCTCAATGCTCTGTGATAGAATACTACTAGGGCTAATTTATTGTCAGGGAAGCGTTTGAAAGGTAGAGGAGGGCAGAGTATGCTGCATTATAAATTTGTGTTTGGGAATGACACTTTTAGGCAAGATGATGGAGAAAGATTTGCACCTCATATATTTTTACAGAAGGACATTAGTTATGCCATCATTAAGACTAGAAGATTTTGACAGGAATATTAAGAGTTTTTTATAGGTAATGCAAACATGAGATAAAACAACCATCAACTAGATCCATTAAACTTGACTAAGAACTACACATCTTTCTCTTGTAATGGCCACAATTGATTGTCACAAATAAATCTTTCAGCTGATCAAATAACTGTCAGGTTTCTCCCCAGCTTTTCAATAGAGTCTAGTGTCTGTATCTGTTTTGCTTCACACACTACTTCACATATTCCAAGAGATTATCCATTAGGAATATTTTCCTCTTCCCTTTCTAATTTACATCTCCCATCTTTTAACTATGCCAACAAGAAGATGATGTATTTATCAATGTGGACACTATTCACTCACATAGCAGTTAATATGGCACTGCTGTGTGCTTAAGCTTTCAGTCAGCTTATCAAAATCATTGAGACAGTTTATAGAATGGGATGCTCTCCAATCAAGTGAAAAGTAGCTGATTCTAATCAAATATATGCAAAACAAGAACTTAAGATATTGTTATCTTTGTAATAAATTCAGGAACACACTTGTAAAAATATATACATGCACTTGTTTTTTTCTTGTGTTCTTCTGTTTGCGCATATGTAACATCCAACTAATTGCTTGTTAAATAATCACCTCAATGCCTTTCTCATTAAACATGATATTTCAGAGTTTTTGTTATAAAGACATCAGTTTGTTGGTGTACTTTTTTAATTTAATGTATGCAATCTGCAGACAGAAAGGATATTTCCCTTTGCCATTACCAATAGTATTTTTTATGTCAGAGTCTGAACGACTGACAAGAAAATCCCAAATATCATGAATTGCATTATGCCCAAAATATGTGTAGAGAAGTAGCTATGTTTCTTCTGAGTCTTTTAGTCTGCTTTAGTCTAGCTGGGATCTATCAAACTGGTCAGTCACATAATATTTCACCAAAACAGCAGAAAAAATTCACAGCTTTTCTCTTCGTGGAATTTTAATGAAATGACTGTGTAAGAAGACATTTTTAGCAAAGTCTCTAGCCACAAGATAACGCAAGCTATTAATATTTCTCCTTCCATTAAATACCGTCATTTTCAAATCAGCAAAGCAGACAGATATATTTAAAATCAAGATTTTGTCAAGCATCTGACACAAAGCCTGCTGCAATCATTGGAACTATTCCCACTGAACCCAGTGGTTTTAAGATTAAGGTCCAGGTGTCTCTGATTCCATTGTACTTAGCAAAACTGGTTCACTCAAATAGCTAATTATTCATCTGGATTGTGTGTCTCCTGTGGAAGACTCAGGCCTCACCAAGAAAACCCACAGTTTGAAGAGCACAGGAGTAAATGGTGCCACCAGTAGTGAGACATTAGACAGTTATTGAACACTGCAATTTTTTTACACTTTCTGAACAGAAAGTGCTTTCAATAGCTTCCAAACTCTACTGTAACACTACTTAGTGTGACACGCCATTCTTCTTGCAAGCATCACGAAGTATTTTATCACAAGAGTTCTTAATAAATTCATACGTGTATAGTGTGAAGTGTTTGTGTTAGTACAAGAGGGTGTCTGAAGAAGTACCCAGGCTCATGACTTCTAAAAGTTCAGTTTCATCTGCCTACTGAAGTTCATATAATGATTGCTGCAGTGATAGTTGAAAATTCTGTATTTCCCCAAGCATCATTAAGAAAATCAGATCTTGTTGCATTTCTAAAGTGCCTTTAAAAAAAACCCCAAATATTTGGTAACAATCTCCTCCCTTCTCTCCTCAGCACATTTTAAAGCTAAGTAATTCACTGCATTCATACAGTTATTTGTGTTACCTAGGACTGAGTGAGGACCTTGGGTTTGTGTTTAAATGCAAATATTTTCTGGCTTTTCACACAGCTGAATGCTTCCTGAAGAATGCTTCAGTCAAGACTTCTTCACCACTAATCACCTGATTATACAGTCAGGGAACAGAAACTCTGCCACAGCACTTCAGCAGAAGAAAACATGTTCTAAATTTCAAATAACAAGTTACTGAAGTCAGGGGCTCATCAGCAATTCCTTAGCTTGGTACTGTTACCATTGGGTGTTTGCTGTTTGTTTAACAATTTGACAGATATTGATGATTAATTAACATGCTTGTTTACAGCACCCATGAGGATAGTAGGCTGTGTTGCTGTGGTTAGCAACAATAAACTTCTGATGCACAAATTAGAGTGTTTAGCCCCTTCCCAGCTGTGGCAGTGCTAGAGTCTGAGCTTGGCTGCCTAATCAGACCCTTATATAAAAGGTTTAAAATGAAATTATATGCTAAGTGGCAAATGTGAATATAGGTAAACCTAGTTTGCTGAAATGACTTGTCTCTATCTACCATTTCTAACATCTGATTTTATTTAAAGCTAGGCAAGTTCAGGTGCAGCTGGAAAACAGAAAGCATTCACACATTTAACACCATTAAGCAATGGAAATTATCAAAACATTGCTACCTCTTTCCTAGAGAAAATCCAGTGTTCCTTTCTACCCTCATATGAACCTAAGGATTGACCTACTGGAGAGCAGCTCTGAAGAGAGAGACCTGAGAATCCTGGTTGATAATAAAGGAACCATAAGTCAGCAATGTACCCTCATGGCCAATAAGGCCAATGCCATCCTGGGATACATTAAGAAGAGTGTGGCCAGCAGGTTGAGGGAGGTTCTGCTCCCCATCTACCCTGCCCTGGTGAGGCCTCATCTGGAGTCTTGTGTCCAGTTCAGGACAGAGTCCAGAGCAAAGCCACCAAGATGATCAGGGGACTGGAGCACCTTCCTTACAAGGAAAGGCTGAGGACACTGGGGCTGTTTAGTTTAGAGAAGACTGTGGGGGAATATCATTAATATTTACAAATATCGAAATGGTGGATGTCAGGAGGCTGGGCATCACTGTTTTCTATTTCATCTAGTGACAGATCAAGGGGTAATGGAATGAAGCTGGTACACAAAAGGTTGCATTTAAGTATAAGAAAAACTATTTCACTGTGAGAGTGAGGGAGCCCTGGCACAGGCTGCCCAGGGAGGGTGTGAAGTCTCCTTCCTTGTAGATTTTCAAGAGCTGCCTGGATTTGTTCCTGTGTGACCTGATCTAGGCGGAGCTGCTTATGCAAGAGGATTGGACTAGATGATCTCTAAAGTTCCCTTCCAACTCCTACCATTCTATGGTTCTATGAAGACAATTGGACAGCATAGAAAGAGACAGAAGCCCAAAGATTCAGATAAACTGCTTCTTCTCACCAAGTCTTTCCATTTATTTTTTTGTTATGACTTATTATAAAATTCTAAAAGAAAATAAAAGTATTTTAGGATGTTCTTTGCTTTGTAGATCATTAGCATCAAAAAAAGTTCAAGGTATCTCTAAAATAGAAAAGTTAAATCTGGATATCAATGTTCCTGAGGTAATAAAATATCTATCCATTAGATTAAAGCAGAAGTTTGGGCAGACTTTTCTGGCCTCAAATTGTATACAAATGTGAGATCTGTGGGTTTTGGGGTTTTCTTTTTGATAATGTGAGATCTGTGAGTTTTGGGATTTTCTTTTTGATAACATAGAAAATGACTATCCAGTCAATGACATCAAAGTAAAACATTTATTTTGGAAAATTCCAACAGTTGTATTTCTTATTTCATGTATTTATTACTGAAAACACATTTAATACCTTATTTTAAAATATAAGTAGTTACTGTTATCATAAAGTATTTTTTTTCTCATTTCACAAATTTGAAACAGAATTCTAAAAAAATTTAAATATCCTTGGTTTTGGTGGTTTTTTTCTAGATTAAACAAAATTACTCTTTAAAACACGTGTTCCTGTTAACAATTTTAATAAAAACTTAACAAACATGAGAATTGGAATATTCTCATTTAACACTAGTAGTTTCATTTTCTGACCTTTATCCTTGTTGTTTGCTACAGCAAGAAAAAGGAGTTTGAGTTCTTACCAGCACATGCAGGCAACATTTGTAACACTTGTAGTGGCTGTCCCATTTTCTTTAGCAAAAATTAAGTTTTGGTCTTTAATGTTGTCTCTATAGCACCTGTCCAAACGCAGCACAAACTATATTGAATGAGAACAGATTATCTTCCAATTTTCTGAGCTGTGGTAGATGACAGAGTGCAAAATTGCAGACTATATTACTTAGGATGTGAAAATAATGTTACAATTCCTATTTCAGCTACCATCTTCAAATGAGTGTCTTGAGATCATACCAGTGAAAGGAATTTAAATTCAAAAGAGTGTAATATGGCATTTTCAGATGAGTGTACTGAATAATTTTATTGTAGCATGTCAGCACAACTACTGTGCACTGAAGAAAAAAATTAACCAGTGCTTTGCAATAAAGGTTGCTTTGAGTGGAATTGACACTGTATGTGCAACCATGTAAGCTCGTAAGCTGGTACCAGCAAAAGTGATAGCATGCCATTAAATCAACTTCAAAATCCAAGGTGGGAGATGCTGTTTTATTTAATTTTGTTCTTCTATTTTAGGTTTCACATCTGAGACGCTATAATCTTATCTTTATCAAGTCAGTTTGCTTTTTCTCACTTTAACAATCAAGGATCCTTGATGGTTGGCTTTAGATGTCATCTCAGGGGAGTACAGCAAAACCTATGAAAAACCTTATCTATAAATGACAGAGCACTTAGCCTTTCTCTATCTAGATGATCTCAGAATTTTGGTTTTAATGGCTGTAATTAAACACTGGGGTACTATCTGGCACAGAGCTTTGTTTCATCAGTGCAACCAGGAAAATTAATAAGGAGAAAATGTTTTTCTAAAAATTAGGCTAGCAAATATGAAACAGTGTATAGCTTTAAAGTAAACACTAACAGTATCCCTTTCTTTCACAGCTCCAAAATAAAATATAATCTGATTTTTGCTGGCTTTCCAAAAGAACCATCCTAGGAACTCTGAAGCATGAAGGTTGTCAGTGAACAATGTTTATTTATCCTGCCACAGGGGTAAGTACACAATGACCTGATAACGCCACATAGTTTAGTTCCCAGTAGATGAGATAAAACGAGCAGCAGGGTAAGCTCACAAACCAAGATAGTGGAAAGATTGTCACTGTCTTCTGTTGTCTGTATTTTCAACCACCTGAAGAGATAGACTTGATGATAGTGCAGAAATTAACAAAAGGGAAGGGAAGGGAAGGGGAGGGGAGGGGAGGGGAGGGGAGGGGAAGGGAAGGGAGTATTTACAGTGCATATCCAGGAAAAGTTAGCAAATACAATTTGTAATGTTTATAAATTGTAGTGGAGAGTGATATGTTTAGGAGAAAGGAAAAAAAGAGTGAAGAAAGATGTGGTAAAAGGCTTCTAAACTACCAAAGGAACTTGCTATTATGAATAGCATATCTATTAAATGAGCAGAATACCTTTGGAAAAAAGAGTAGATGAAAAGAACAAATATCCATGCTTCTTTGTTGAAACTCATAAAATTTAATGTCAGAAAATGAGTTGTTACAGAAAGAGTAGAGAGAGGAGGTAGTATCTGACTGAAAAGAATTCTTACTTCCTTAGGATTCCTTTTTTAAATTTGTCTACACTGAGCTACAAATGTCACATAGGGCTTATAAAATTCGGGATGTTTTGGTATATTCTCTTAAAAAAAAGAAAAAAAAAGAAGTTTAAATACTGACATCAGGTTATTTTATTCCACTAGTCCAACTCAACATTGGCTTTTATAGCCTCCATAACTTTAAAATTGAACAAAGTTCCACAGTAGACAATGAAAACTTTGACTGCATCATTTGCACATTTATTTCATTGTTTTCCTTCTCAGAATCTGTATACAAATGCATAGGGATGGAATCACAAGAGGAAGTCAGACGGCATATTCCCGTATTTAGGAACTGAGAAGCAAAGAAAAATAAAATTATTTTGCGAGGATTTTAGCCCCATCCTCTAGCTCTACAATTGATTGTACTGCAGCTTAAATGTTAGATTTAAGTGTTTGCTGACTGAGAGGCAGAAAAATATTTCTTTTAAGTCTACATATTAAGACATTCACCTGTGCACTAGTTGGATTTTAATGATAATTTATGATGCAATTGCAGGAGCAATGAGGAGAAATAGATTTTGATGTCATAAAATGTTGATGCAGATAATACACCCATATAAATGAATGGGATGAAACCAAATATAAGCAGTCAAGATGCTGACAAATTAAAAACTTTATTGCAAACACTTTCAATCAAATTAAACTTTTTAAGTCAGTCACATAGATCTTGTCAAAACAGAAATGTAGTGGTGGCTTTGAAAAGTGAAAATCTACCCAGCACAACACTGAAGGAAACTATCAATAACACAAGCACTGTAAACAATATTCTCTCTCACATCATGCATAGAAGTAATGCTAGAAAAAAAAGTTCAAATTATACCTGCATAGTTTTTCTGACTTTTTAAAATAAAAATAAAAAATCCAGCCATGAAGAAATGTACAATTCAGAAGCATTTTTATTTATTTATATGGCATGGGCTGTGGAGGTAACGTATGTCAAAAAGTCACAGCAGCTCAAGAAACATAGAAGCTGGCAATTTATTGAACCCATATCAAGAGGCAATCTCTGTAAGTGCATGTGCAAAATGGTAGTTTTCAAAGACATATTTGCTCAAATAAAATGCTTTATTTAGTGTCTAAATTTATTCTTCACTACAATTTATTTTTTTTGTTTATTCCACGTATCTTTTCTTGCTGTATTATCATTTACATTTTTTCATGCAGACACTCCTTGACTGGCATCTTGAACTCAGAAACCTTTTAAAACATCTTTGGAATACTTTTCATGTCTGCAAGTATGTAAAAATAAGATGATTGGATTCTGTGCTTGGACAACAAATACGGTCAGGAAACAAAACCCAAACAAAATAAAACAACAATAGCAAGATTCCTTTTTTTTTTTTTTTTTTTTTTACTGGCTCTTGATGCCTAGCCAGTAATTATAAGTCTCTGTCCAGTCCCACAGTGGCACACTTTCTTCTGCTTCTTTGCTTTTTATATGTTTTTTTTTTTTTTTTCTCTAGTATTTCTTGTCATCTCCATGGCTGTCTCTGCACTTCCTTAAGCTTATCCTTCATTTTTGCATTTTCCTGTCACTTTTTCCTCTATATGCTGACAGTTAAAAGAAAATTGCAAATAAATTAAATTTAGACTTTTGATTCTTTCAGTTGCCACCATACCAATGTCCATGGGAATAATTCTTACAGGAAATAGTAAGTGTGCCATGTTGCAGTCTGGATCCTGTATCATGTTACTCTCCAGCTACAAAGTGTGCGTGATGGAATGAAGCAGGCTCAGAAGATACAATCTTGAGAGAGTTTGGTCTCCAAAAAGGAAATGTTTCCTTTGCAGCTATGTAGCTATGCATTAAATTTGCTGAGTATTTCAAGGAAAGGTCTAGAGGTTTATCCATCATAACTCAATGACTATTCCTGGCCACCAGATTAACCGGTGGATGACAGATTAAAGATTTTTAATGCAAGGATAGCAGCTTTTCTCAAGGAAATGAGCATTAGAATGTTTCAATGTGAGCAAGATAATGTTCCTTCTAAATTTCTTATTGGATATGGATGAAACACATTATTTAAACTGTTACAAAAAAACAAGAATAGGAGCGACTGCTGTGGAAAAAATCCAACTAAACTCGGAAACTAAATAAAGCCTTCTAAAAGAAAACACCAGGCAATCCTAAATAATAACAAACTTTGTAAATACACAGAGTCTGAAGACATAAAGGTGTAATATGTGCAAATGTGCTCTGTGTAAAATGTGAATCTCTTATTTTTCTCACTGTCATAAGCTATGTGTGGTTTTGTTTTAAAATAAATGAAAGCTCTTTTTTGAGACTCCCTATAGTGTACAGAAAATGATAACCAATCAAATCACTAGATAAAACAAGTACAGAGAACATCTCCTACAGTTTTATATCTGGCTCTATGGGGCATTTTTTTCAAACCACCACTAAAGAAACACTTTCACATCCCCAGCTGCTTCTTATTACAGAGATGATAATGTTGTCAGCTTTTCTGGCTGTTCGCAACAATCTGAATCTTCTGTAGTCTAGGATGAATATATTCTTCCTTGATAAACTTCTAGATATTCTTCAGTTCCTTGCTGACTCAGAAAACTAGCTGTTTTCAAGCCCTGACACTCTTTCACTGTTGTTATAAAACAGATATATAAAGTCATGCTGCTCTGTAAACCATTACAGATTAAATCTAAACCAGTTTTTTTGTTTCTTTTTGTTTTAACCTGAGACCAATCCTTTCTGTTATAAAACATTGAGACTTGCTCTCTCTCACACACTCTCGCACGGAAAAGAAGACAACAGTAAAAGTCATCAGCACTAAAAGGTTTTGCTTTAAAATCTCTGATGTTCCAATTCTTTCAGCTAATTTACTTCTCCTTCCTCATGTCTTTTTATTTCCACCTTCACTGCCAGTGACAGTGATTATAGCTCTATATTTGCTTTCTCCGTAGAGTTCAGCAGTAAAAAAGAAACAGGGTGGTTTTTTTTTGCAAATACAATGTTTCCTCATCATATCCATTCTGGCTTGGATTTAGGTCAAGGCCAGATGCACATGCAGAGCTGTAATATCTGAACTCTGACTTTTATACTACAGCTTAGATGACAGGTAACATCCTTAAAATCACGAATGACAGCATGTAGAAGTTATGGTTTGCCATGCATGCATGGATTTACCAAAATAGAAAGCAAAGTACAGTAAGTGCAAGAGTAGAAAATAATGCAAGAAATCTATTTCTGTTGGAGCAATTAATTACAGAAGATCCAAGAAGCATCTCTTACTAATTACCTTGCCAGTTCTGCAACAATTAATTACCATGACTGAATACATTTAACTAATGGAAAAAAAAAAAAAGGACAGTATTAATACATCAAAGAGATAGAAAACAAAACAAGAAAAGCTCTTTGAAAGAAGGTACTTTAGGTTTTCCTAGAAATCATGATTTCAACTTCAATTTTAAACAATTTAATTTTGAGTATTCCATGTGCCTAAACTGAAATAATTCAACCTCAATATTCTGAAAATTAGGCACAGGGCTAGCTGAAGTCAGTAGGAGGTCAAAGTTGTTGTGGCCATTGTGTGGTAATAATTAGAAAAATCTGAATAGAATTAATGATCAACCAATAAAAAACTTAGGGTATCTTCAGATGCCAACGCATATCTATTATATGGGGAAAAAACCTATACATTTCCTGTGCCGATAATAAATCCCACAGAACCTGTCTTACATGGATCAAGCTCTACAGAGGCCTAATAATCTATTTGGTTCACCAAGTTGATCTTGTTTCCACATGAAGAATCTATCTTGATATTCAGCTCCATTTTTATTACTCTGTTTCTGCAGGTCCCTCTGTGAGGCATAGATCTTCAGAAATTCAAGGCATAAAGGACAAGGAAAAAGTCATTGGCTGCTCTCCATATGCATAAATACCCATCCAATGCAGGAATTGTCGTTCTTGAGAAAACTTCCTTTTTTATATTTTTATTTTCTTGTTCTCACACCGGGTTTTGATCTGAGAATCACTTGCTTAAGTTCAATGATATTTGAAGGAAATTAGACAGTCTCAACAAGACAGCAAACAGTATCTTACGTATGCTCAGGCTGAGCATTTATTTTATATTTTTTGCAATCAGTTGTCCAGCTTGAAGAACTTTTCCAGATGATATATGATTAAATATAATAATTTATCTACTTACACAATTCAGAGTGATTAAGAATCATCAGCATGCATTTTGGTTTTGTTTGTAGGTTACTGGACAGTGTCAGAATCTGTGGAACAGGAAGCTTAAGCTAATGCCAGTCTGAACTGATAAATTCACATTGTACAGAATGTTTCATTTAGTACCTAGATGCATACATAACTGGAAAGCAACAGAGAGAATTCATCTCTGATCCAGATCTCTGCAGTCATGGCTAGACTGCTTCCTAGGAACTTTGCAATGTGCTCACCCAACCTCTGTTTTTGGGGATTGGTTGTATTAGTAAGCTGGTGCCCATGGTGTAATGACAGTGGGAAGTTTTTGTCTATATGGCACTGTCTTTAACCTTCATAGATAAAGAGGTTTTTCCTCATGGAATTCATGGTAGTTTATGATTCTTCTGTTACTACTAACTGTTGCTAGACTGAGGGTTTGGAACAATGCTCTGATTATGTTTATGATACAATATACTCATTTGGTTATGCAAGTATGTCTGTTCCAAACATAAAATCTCAGTCAAAAAAGGTTTATTTTGGTACAAAAAATTGCAATGTAAATGCAAACAATTACAATGTTGAAAATTATTAGACATCACTTTCTTTTGTACCATCTCTCTTTGTAAACTTAATCTTCCATTTAGTTCACTTGTTGGTATTATCATTTTTGTTCCTGTTTCTTAAGTTTTGGAGATATACAGTAGTCTTTGCTAGAAATACAAAGAACTCCACTTCTTTTCTGCATCAGTACTTAGCTCCTGAAATATTAGCTCTGCTAGCTATATACATTTTGACTACCATTGACTTGTTCATATATGCTGTTTTAAGATTTATCAATGCACTTTCATAAATCCACACTCTCCAGACTACTTAATAGATATTTTTCTTGAGACACAACAGACCAGAGAAAATGCCTAATGTGGTCATCTTCCACTATGAACATTGATACAAAATTGATTCAAAAACATTGACATGAATAAAGTGCTTTATAATTCCCATGCATTAGCAACTGTCAGCACAGATAATGGAACATGAGATGTTTAGAAACACCTGATCAAAAATACAAGCAAGTTAAAATAAAACAAAACATCTGCATTATACTGCTTTATATGGAAATAATCTACTACATTTGACAGCTGTTTATTGTCATACAGAAAAGTGCTCTTTTCTGCAAAGTCTGAAAACAGTTGTATGAAAGGCATTCCAGCTACTGTAAATAGCTGAAAGGATATGGAACTGATGACAAAAAAGCCATAAAGTGAGAGGAAATACAGAAATTAGGTTGTGTCCTCTTTAAGGCCTCTTTTTTTTTTTTTTTTTTTAATGTCAGACCTGCACAGAGGCAAAACTCCGTCAAGAGCTAAGTGCAAGAAGAGCAGAGGAGGAAGCTCTCTCTTAAGAATATAGAGGTTATTGCATGCTTCCTCTCTCATTTGAGATCTTTCTGCCACGGCTGAAGCAAACACTTCTGAGCAAGTACCTTAAGGAAACCAGGAAGAAAAAAGAGCTCTTTTAAGACAACTGTTTTTCATTCACAGTCTTGATACAGGATGCCAGGACTATTCCTCGTTGATGAACAGAAAGGCTAAGAGATCTTAGCTGTAGTCTGGAAGGAAACTGCAAGGACATATTTAAGCTGGTGGTGGTAATAGAGATGGACTGAAAATACAGAAATGTTGACCTGCACAGACAGATCTATCATTTTTCTTTAACTTTTCTCTCCTCCCAATGAAGATGAAAAAAAATAGTAATCCATAAAATACACAACAGATAATTCCTACCTTTTGACTTGACTGCATGCTTTCTGCTGGAAAGTTAACTGATGATGCCAAAAGCATCTTCTAAATGTCAGTTAGAAGAATGTGATCAAAGGCTGAATTTAGCTTTATGCCTAGAAGAGGAAAGAAATAAAAGAAAATGGGAAGTTCTTCCTAAAAATGTAGTTTGCAAACTTATATTTGTTCTTTCAGTGTTCTCTAACTTCCTCAGTCTTATATAACATCCATCAAAAATTGACTACAGCTACTGTCTAGACAGTTGGCATGCTGTTGACTTAGTAGCACTATTGATAATACACTTGGCATTCTCTCTATTTCAGTCTGCAGTATTCTGAAACACACTCTAGAGACAACTTTGACTTTTCCATTGTCAGGAAAAAGAAACTAAAGCAAGACTGTTCATAGCTCATTGTTTAACTGGCTAAAAACAGGTTGCTACAATGCAGGCTTTAGTTTTAAAATCTTGAAAAACAACTAGTGAATTGGAATATTTCTATTTTTCTGTACACATTTTGTAAGAGTTAATGAGAGATTTGATCTTCAGAGGTGAAGTGTCAGCATGGTTTTTAAAAAGCATTACTTTATTAATATATTTGAAGTCAAACATTCAAGAACAGAGGTACTTCCAAATGAGTGGTGGCTTTAAGACAAAGAAATTACAAACCCTGATATATAACATCCTATTTGGGACAGTATCATTTTTGTTTTTCTTTTCATTTTTAAATGAGGATTTACAGCTGTTTTAAAGTTGATTATTGCTTAGGCATTTTGGTTGGAGTCAGGGGAGTACATGTGCCTATACAATCAATTTTGAACAAAGCACAGAATAGCTATCATCTTTTCAGGATTCATATATACTACCAAGAACTACAACCACAAGTAATTTTTAGCAATGACTACTCTCAGGTCAAGATGTCTTCCAATATCTTTTCAGCGTCTTTTTGCTACATCTAAACTTTTTTACCTTCTTTCTTCTGTGTTCCACAAAGCTTCTATGCTTTCATTTGTTTCCACAAAATTCTCAGTACTCTAAATGTTTTTTTATTACAAAAAACTTGGGGATTAATGATGATTATGCTTCCTGTTGATGATGGATTATCGGTTGTCCTTTCTTTGGCACCAGGATCCTCATAGTCATATCCATCTTTAGAGCTACCTTTTGAGATTTCTCCTCTCTATTTTTTTAATGAAGAACCAGTATATCTTTAACAAACTAAAATAAAATTTCGAAATATGTGAGTATTTGTTTGGCATTAAATGTGCAGGTGGTCAGAGCTGGAGTTATCATCACTTAAGTTCCCCAGTAACACAAAAATTTGCATATTGGGTTGACCCTTGTGCTCAGGTTTGTTTTCACTCTTTCAGCATACTTACTATTCTATCTCCCATGAAATATTTTATAGGATTTATAGATTTCAAAGATAAATATTTGATACTTTTTTAAACCTTCTCTTGGATGATTCTGCTGGCCTCCTGCAGAAGTGCTGAGGGTGATTAAAGAAGAAATCTTGCTTAATCATCTTGACAGAGATTCAAAAGCTTCTCTTTCCATGACAGGAAGCTTAGTCCATGTGGTAAAGTTATTTTGTATTTCTTTGCTTAAGAAAGGAATTAAATGATAATATATCTCTGCTTTATACAGGTTCTAAAGAGATGGATGATTCTATGATTCTTCACATTTATATGATACCCAGACATCATACAAATGTGAAATTCATATATAATTATATGATGGGCTAGAGGTAATATCCAATCCTTCAAAGATAGACTCCATAGTTTGAAATTTAATAATGCAACATGAGTTTTGGATTTGACATTTTTCGTCAAAGTTTGTTTGTTTACATACAATGCTGGCTTGTGGAATGACAAATTTTGTTCTTAAATTACTGACACAAAGATTATGTCATACTTGTTTCCAAATAAGGCTTGTTTTCATTGATGTCACATTCTTCCATTAGTTAGAAATGTACAGATGTTTAATTGTATCTCTGTTGTTAAAAGGTACTTTAGATTAAAATGAAAATTGGTTTCCAAAATGTATTTATCTCAATACCTAACAGTAAAAAGTCAGCAATTTAATGAAAATCGAGGTTCTGGGGTGATTTACAGTTCCTTGTAACAGGTACTTCAACTGGAAAAAGCATATGTAGAAGTGTCTATGTGCATAGTCTTTCATTACCAATGCAATCAGTTTTTAATCTTTAGGTTTACATTGATAATACAGCTGTGACACATTTTATTTTTCCTTGCCTTCCAGAATCTCAATGAGATCATGAAATTTTGTGATAATGAGATCATGTTGAAGGCTACAGATGGAAAAGTGGAAATTTTCACTTTTTTTTTGACAAACTAGACTTTAAAAAGTCAAATGGTAGGTTCTGCCATGCACACATCACTTTTATTACAAACAAACCTGAGCATTTCCTGTGAGCAGCAGTCCACAATTTTTCATACTCTCCTGTGCACCTCAGAATTTGCCAGAGAAACTAATTGAAAAATAATGTCAGAATCCTCAACTGATTAATCATTAATTTCTGTCTTAAATACACCTCCTTCTCATGCACACACAAAATCTTGAACATTTTTTTTAATTTGGTTGTTCTTTTGGGGTTTGTTTTTGTTTTTTATTTGTTTGGTTTTTAATACAGGTTATGCATGTAAACCTCTGTGTTCCAAGGAATAATCATAGAATGTAGGCAATTGCATAAGCATTTAGCGTCTTCTTGGGGGACTAGAATATGTGTGAAGTTATAATAATAACTGGGGCAGATGACACACAACATATTCGTAGTTTACTGTTAGATTGGCAATTGAAAATCAAGCAAATATTTAGTATGTGGAAGATCTTGGAGATTATGCAGACTTCTGTGCTAAGAAGAAAGAACCAGTGTGTTAATTATGACCTTTATTTTGGGACACAAGCCATAGCATAATGTGAAAAACACATATATAGAGAAAATTTCAAAAGTTGTTCTGTTGATGAATTTTGTGTAAAATATATAGTGCAGCGCCAATGCTAAGAAGCAAGTACTAACAGTTCAGAGATTGTGATTAGCCATGTTATAAATTGCCAGAAAAGTTTGGGGTTTTTTAGTGTCTGATAGCCATTAGCTAGTGATTTGGTAGTATCATGGAGAAAATGAAGTTACTAAAGTAAACAAAAATAAATGCTAAACAGCTCTTAAAACAAGTATTCCTTATACCTGTATGCTATATATACTTAGTTAAGTCATGCCATATGATTTGATACTTACTTTATATTAGTATTGTGCCTCTAGCTCTAATGGCTTCTGTCTCATATCTTTGCTCTCAAAGACAATATTTCTAAGAACACTACGAAAAGACTTCACTCAATGTTTATTACTTTACGTCATTTGTGTACAAGTAGGTGTAGCAGTTCAGGAGCAGATGACCTTCATCAAGGAATACTATGACATAAAAGTATATTGTAAAAAATGTAAGCTGTGTCCTTTATTGAATACAAATTGCTCTTCTGAGAAAGGTTGTTTGTGGATTAAATGTTGTGTCTACCTCCAGTACAAACTATGCTGGAGATGAGAAATAAAGTTATACCCATATACCTTTTAAAGAGTTTTTCTCCTTCTAGTGCTTTTGTCTGGGCCAGATTTTTTTAGTGGGGGGGTTACAGCTGTGACTTCTTTAAACAAAGAGCTGCCAGAAGCTTTCTCTGTAGCTAATAGGGATAACGTCAGTCAATTATAAGACAGTCAGGCTGCTGACCAAGGCCTGGCCAACTAGTGACTGAGGTAATGCATCTGTGAATAATATATTTGAGAAGGGGAAAAAGTTGCTGAGCAGCTACAAAACTGCAGCAGTAGCAGAAGGGAGAGAGAGTGTGAGAACAACATGCCTGCAGACACCAAGGTCAGTGGAGAAGGAGAGGTAGGAGATGCCCAGGCACTGGAAGAGATTCCCCTGTGACCTGTGGTGCAGCCCATGCTGAGGCAAGCCCTGTCCCTGTAGTCCATGGAGGCCACGAGAGAGCACAGATCCACTCAGAGACTGTGATGAACCCCACGTTGGGACAGGTGGATGCCCAAAGGAGGCTGTGACTCTGTGGAAAGCCCACACTGGAGCAAATTCCTGGAAACCTGTGGAGAGAGGAGCCCATGCCAGAGTAGGTTTGCTGTCAGGACTTGTAAACCTGTGGGGGACCCACGCTGGAGCAGTCTGTTCCTGAAATACTGTTTTCCCCTTGGATGACTCACATTGGGGCAGTTTGTGAAGAGCTGCCCCCATGGATGAGACCTGCACTGGAGCAATTCATGAAGAACTGTAGCCCATGGAAAGGATTCATGTTGGAGAAGTTCATGGAGGACCATGTTCCATGGGGAGGGACCCCACAGTGTAGCAGTGGGAAGTGTGATGAGGCCTTCCCCTGAGAAGACGCAGTGCCAAAGGCCATCTGCAATGAACTGACCACAACCCCCATTCCTTGTGCTGCTGGGTGGGGAGGAAGGAGAGTCCTGGTAATAAGGAGAGGTGGGAGGAGGTGTTTTAAGATTTGGTTTTATTTCTCATTTTCCCTGCTTTGTTCTGATTGTTCATTAATAAATCAAACCTTTTCTCCCCAGGTTGAGTCTGTCTTGCCTGCGATGTTAATTGCTGAGTGATTTTCCTGTTCTCTTTCCCTTGTCCAGTTTAGGAGGGATGGTGATAGAATGACTTGGCAGGCCTTTATCAGCTGTTATACATAGAAAGACTAGATGTCAGAACACTGTGGACCAATTTCTTTAATGTAGACCTTGTTTCCCTTACAGAGAATCTATAACCTGAAACGAATGGCAAACCACAAGTCCATAGAACTGGATATATTGGGCAGACATCTCTGAAGTGCATGTAAGAGCTTTGAAATAATACGCTATTCACCACCTATTAAAAAAAACCCTCAAACAATCAAATCCTCAAACTTCTGTAAATGTCAGGAAAAATGGCACTGCTTAGCAGTAGTAAATGAATAACCATTTAATCCATAACTGCATTTTAGCTGCTGGCTGTGTAAAAGAAAAACGTGGAAAATTCCTCAAAACTGTAGCCTAACTACATGTTGAGTTTTTAATTCTTTTAAGCCTCAGACTAAGCTTTTCAGTGCTTGAAATTCGATGGCAATTACCTTGAAATATTTGACAATACTACTTAGGAAGCAGGCTGCACAATTTCAGTGGCCACTCTCCATACAGAGGTTTATCCAAATCTCTCAATCCCACTGACTTCCATGGATTTTTGAAATATGTGCTTGCTGCATACAAACTATTGAATAGGTGGTGTTGGTATACAATCTGACATAGTTCAGATGAGGGAATGTTACTTGTGCGCTCTGGTTGTGTATCTCAGTCAAAATGTTATTTGGAGTACTTGGACTGCTCTGTTCCTCCTGAAAGCAGAGTCTAACTTCTTCACCCTTGAAAACATGCTACAAGGTACAAGTGAAAAATGTGTCATTGTGTTAAGGAGAGCAAAAGATTAAATATTTTCCTTTATTGTACAGGGGAAGCAAAATACCTACTTCTAACTTTCCTTGCATTCTGGCTACAAAGTATTTTCTTTCAAGTTATTTTTGGCTTATAGAGTCTTAGTTGTGACTAAATTAATACAGAGTTACATTTGTGTAATTTATATAATACAAAGCCAGAAGAATATAGAGGAGAATTGAAATATTTAATTTTATGAAGACTTGTTTTTTAACACAAAAAGAGAATAAACTTTTTCTCTTTGTGGCCAAAAATAAAATGTTTTTAGTTACTAATTTCAAAGCTTATTTTACATGCTGCCAGTTTACTAATAAGCTTGCCATTACTAAAATGTCCTGTGATAACAGGAACAATTTTTAAATTACCTTTTGCCTTCACAAAATAGGAAATCAGCTACACAAAATGTTATCAGCATTTCTATCCATGGTGATCTCAAAGTGAATAGGAAGAAAGAATTGCTATACTTGGGCAAAAAATATTCTTTGCATTACAATGTCTATATCTGATTACATGACATCAGGAAGTCTGTGCAGTATGTCTGTGCAGTACTCTATCATAAACTGATTGAAGTGGTATACTTCAATTATTTTATACCTGAAGTACCAAGATTAATGGTGATTGCAAATAATTTATTCAGTAGGATCCAGAGAAAAGAATTTTTCTGAATCAGATAGCACTTACAACATGTATCAAATACAAAAATACGATTTAAAGTGACACTAAATTATGAAAATAACTGCCTCTATGTATAGGACACTGGGAGTCTAAAATGTTTTTTGTTTATAGGGTCACATTGGAAAAGTAAAGAAATAATTAAAATCCCATTTTCAAAGTTCTTTGGGATATTGACATGGTTTTATGTGGAACTGTTTCTGGTAATGTGGAAAGGGCCCCTGTAAGAAGTTGCTCAAAATTCTTCCTGGCTCTGAGTGAGACTCACTTCTGGGGCTGAGCCAATTAGACACCTCCATGGTGATTTTTTAAGAAGAAGCCAGAAGAGGAGGGTTCTTCTTGTTCCTTCTTGCTGTTCTGGTCTTCCTTCTTTTCAGGCTGCTGGTAGTACAAGGAATTGGAAGAGAGAGAGAAGTGATCATGCAGACCCCAAGGTCAGTGAGGGGAGGGAAGAGAAGAGAAGAGGAGGTGTTCTGGAGCAGAGACTCCCCTGCATCCTGTGGAGAGGAGTGGTGAAGCAGAGATTTGTTTTCACCTCTTAAAAGACCCAGTGCCAGGGGCCATAACTATGCCCAGAGGAGGCCGTGTGCTGTGGGAAGGACCCTGTATCAGCAGAAACTGCAGCTGCTGGGAAGAACCCACACCAGAGAAGTTAGTTAAGGACTGTGTCTGGTGGGAGGGACCCTGTATCAGAGCAGGGGAAGGATGCAAGGAGTCATCCTCTGAGAAGCAGCAGGGACCATCTGTGAGAGACTGACCACATCCCCCATTCCCTAATTCCCTTCCAAGCCGTTGAGGGGGGAGGAGGTAGAGATATCGGGAGCAGTGAGCTGAGCCCAGGGATGGGGGAGGAAGATCTTAACGTGCTGGTTGTAATTTTCTCATCATCTTACTCTCTTTTTGCTTTTTGTTCTGTTCTGTTTCTTGTAGGTAGTAGAATAAACTTTCCTACTTTCTTCTCTAAGTCAAGTACTGGAATCTGTTTTGCCTGGAACTGTAATTGGCAGCGAGCCTTCCCTGCCCTTGTTGCAATTCACAACATCCTTGATTACTTTTTTCCTTCCATCTCACTGGGGCCTCCTCCATCCTAATGAGGGTGGGAGTGGACGGGTAGCACTGAGCAAGAGACTGTGTGGTGCTTCATTGCTGGCTGGGTAAAACCACAACAGGCATGTGTTTCAAGCATGAAACAGTTCTGTTTAGAAGAATTACTTAACAAAGTAAATGCAAAGGAATTTTACAAGACAAAAATGTAATGTGAAATGTTCTGCTTCATAATGATAGTTATATTTATTCCCTTTAAAAGTAGAAACCTAATTGTGAGTGATTGGTTTGAGGAAATTATTTAATAGAATCATAGAACCATAGAATATTAAAGGTTGGAAGGGATCTTTAGAGGTCATCTAGTCCAGATCGCCTGCTCAATCAGGTTCCCCTCAAATAGGTCATACAGGAACAGGTCCAAAATGTTCATCTAAAAATGAAACTCCAGTTCAAATAAGTGAAGAGCAGCTAGATCACGTTACACAAAAGGTGAAACTCGTAAACAGTGTTCTGACCTTATGACTTATACAATTGATGAATTACTTCAGATAAATTATTTTACCTATTCATATGTTCTCTATATGTGAATCACAGGAAGAAAAGTATGGTACAATAGCTAAGCCATGGAATCTTGACAGGCTTCAAAGGGACTTTGATGAGATTGAGAAGTAGGCCCATGTGAACCTTTTGAAGTTCAACAAGGCCATCTGCAAGAATCATAGAATGGTTTTGATTGGAAGAGACCTTTAAAATTCATTTAGTCCAACACTTCCCTGCCATGAGCAAGGTCATTTTCCAGTAGATTAGATTGTTCAAATCTGAATCCAACCTGACCTTGAATACTTTGAGGGCTGAGGCATCTGAGGCATCCATAACTTCACTGGGCAATCTATTGGACATTCATCAAAATCAGTAGAGTCCATAATGAATTGGTTGAGTGAAGCTCTGCAGAGAAGGACTTGGGAATAATGGTGGATGAAAAATTTGATATGAGCTGTTAATTTGTACATGTAGTCCAGAAAGCAAATCATATCTTGGGCTGCGTAAAAAGAAGCATGGCCAGGAAGTCAGGGAAGGGATTCTCTCTCTCTCTAGCCTGCTTTTTTGACGTCCCAGTTCTGCACACAGTTCTGGGGTTCCCAGTACAAGACATAGAACTCTCTGAATGGGTCCAAAGAAAGACAATAAAAATGATCAGAGAGCAGGAACAACTCTACTATGCAGAAAGGCTGAGAGAGTTTAGTTTGAAGAAGAGAAGACTCTGTGGACACCTTATCGAGGCCTTTCAATATATAAAAGGGAGGGAGAGAGGTTTTTTGACAAGTCCTGTAAAGATAGAACAAGGGACAATGCTTTTTTAGCTGAAAGAGCGTAGATTTAGATTGGATATAAGGAAGACATTTTGAATTATAAGAGTCTTGAGATACTGGAACACGTTGCCCTGAGTTGTTGTGGGTGCCTCACTATTGCAGGTGTCCAAAGTGAGGTTAGATGGGCCTTTGAGAAACGTGGTCAAATGACAGGTGTCCCTGACCATGGCAGAAGGTTTGGAACTGGATGGTCTTTGAAGGTCTGTTCCAACCGAAACCATTCTGTGATTCTATGATTCAAACAGTGCAATGAGACGTGATTGCTGTACACAGTAATAGAACAGCTCAATTGTACAGACATGTCATTTTCTTGTACAAATTGCTATTACTGAAAGATAACCTTGATAAAAATAATAGCATTTAGAACATAAAAAAAAAGTATTTCACTAGGTGGTCATTTCAGATGTTTAAAACAAATACTACTTTCCTCTTGAAAAATTACACTACTACACAACCAGAAGGCTGTGCTGCCATTCAGTGGGATCTTGACCAACCTGAGAGTTGGGCAGAGAGGAACTTCATGAGGTTCAACAAGGACAAGTGCAGAGTCCTACATCTGGAGAGGAACAACCCCTTGCACCAGTACAGGCTGCGGTCGAACTGCTGGAGAGCAGCTCTGCAGAGAGAGACCTGGGAGTCTTGATTGATAATAAACTAAATATGAGCCAGCCATGTGCCCTCATGGCCAAGAAAGTCAATGGCATCCTGGGATGCATCAAGAACAGTGCAGCCAGCAGGTCAGGGGAAGTTCTTCTCCCCCTCTACTCTGCCCTGGTGAGGCCTCACCTGGAGTCCTGTGTGCAGTTCTGGGCTCCTCAGCTCAAGAGGGACAGAGAATTGCTGGAGAGAGTCCAGCGCAGGGCCACCAAGATGATCAGGGGACTGGAACATCTTTCATATGAGGAAAGGCTGCAGGAACTGGGGCTGTTTAGTCTGGAGAAGAGGAGACTGAGAAGAGATCTTATTAACATTTACAAATATCTAAAGGGTGGGTGTCAGGAGGTTGGAGCATCTCTTTTTTCAATAGTAGCTAGCAACAGGACAAGGGATAATGGGATGAAGCTGGAACACAAAAAGTTCCACTTAAATATAAGAAAAATTATTTCACTGTGAGGGTGACGGAGCAGTGGAACAGGCTGCCCAGAGTGGTTGTGGAGTCTCCTTCCTTGGAAGTCTTTAAGACCCACCTGGACATGTTCCTATGCAACCTGATCTAGGTGGACCTGCTTTTGCAGGGGGAGTTGGACTAGATCATCTCTAAAGATCCCTTCCAACCCTATCATTCTATGATTCTATGATTCATGGATGGGACCTCTTCAGAGTGGTGAAGAGGACATTATACTAGAAAGGAAGAAAGAATTATTCATATTATTATCTCTAAATAACAGGAACAAATAAAACCTTAACTTGAAATCAATGTTATTGATTTGAAGGCATATAGAGACATTAATCTTTTCAGTCATTTTAATCTGCCCCCTGTCTCTTCAGGAGTACTATGCCTAAAGGCCTTAGAAATGCTTCCTAAGTTTGGTAACATGAATCATACACTGATCTAAGTTCATTATTGAAAGCAAAAAAAAATAAAAGAAATGAATTATGATAGTGACAAGAGATTTCTACTATATAATAAATTATTTCTTAAGGAAAACAAACAAGCAAGAGCTATAAAATTATTTAGGACTGTTACACATCAGAAGAAACAACATGGAATTGTTTGACCACTATATAGTCAAAACTATTATAAAATTACAAATATTGTCTGGATAGTAATAAACCAGCTAATTAAATAGTCACCAGAATCCTAAATCTGTGTATCAGTGTGCACATTTCTTGTACTCTTTATTCAACCAGTATTTAGATAATCGTGTGAAAGAGACTCTAGATTTGCTTACATTTTATGTTAAATTAACTGGAAGATAAAAATTATCCAGGATTATGCTGCAATCAGTTGAAAGTTAAAAAAGAATTAGTGAAATATGGGCATGGTGTTTAATTTTTCTAAAGGTTAATCACATTAGAATTAATTTTTCCTCTCTGAAATGATTGGAAACCAGAAGTCTGTCTCTGTAAAACCGTGGAACAGGTTTTGAAATTGGTGAATTTTCTTTCCTGGAATTTTGAGTAAGCCCATAGCAGAAGAGGGAGGTAAGTATTTGTTAGACTATCTGAGGCAGACTATTCAAGATGAGATACAGTCCAAAACACTACTTTTGTCCTATCAGTTTCCATGATGCTGTCAAGCCATGGTACAAAAAAGAAAACAGCAAGTCAAATTTCACATATGCAAATATTTCTTTATGCTTATAAAGAAAATTACTGAGATAACTTAAGAACTATATGGAGTCCTGGAAATGGACTAGAAAGAAATAGGAGAGTAGTCTCTTTAAAGAAGGGGTCATAGGATGATAAGCTGTTATAACATACATTTTTTCAGCAACAGTCCTATCTTTTTAGTCAGGCCTAGACTTCATATCCTCTCGATCACTATAATTCTTCTCAAGGAAAGTTGCTTTTAATCTGATACCCCTTTTCGTTGCCTTTTCTTCCTAAGTATCACTATTTTCCTCTTCTGTGAAGCAGAAATTTTCTGCTCCCATAATTCTCTACAACACTATAGGGAAATACGTTGGGTAGAAACAACCTGTTTCTGTTTCTTTCTACCGCAGACACTTCATCTGCATCAAGGGTTGTTTGATAAGCTGAAGTAAATCATATGTATCATATAGTGTTGTGGCTTAAGCCAATCAGCAACTAAGCACCATGCAACTGCATGTTAACACTCACTCCTCACATTCCCACCTTTCACAAGACGACAGAAGCCCCAGAAAGATGGGAGAAAAGGTAACCAAGGGCCTTGTGGATTGAGGCAAGGGCAGGGAGATCTCGCTTGGCAGTTATGGCTCTGGGCAAAGCAGATTTGACTACTTGACTGAAGGAAGAGAACAAGATCTGTTTAGCCCACCACCAACTAGAAACAGAGCAGATAGAAAGCAAAGCCAAAACAGAGCAGGATGATGAGAAAAATGCAACTGTCATTTTAAGACCTTCTTCCTCCCAACCCTCCCTGGGCTCAGCCCACGGGTCCTGATGTCTCTACCTCCATCCCCTCAGCAGTGTAAGGGGAAATCCCATGGGGGTTGTGGTCAGCGCTACATAAATATTTTCTGCCACTTCTCTCTCCTCAGAGAACTCCTCACATTCTTCCCCTGCTCCAACATGGGGTCCCTCCCATTGGAGATTGTCCTTAATGAGCCTCTCCTGTGTGAGTCCGTCCTAAGGGCTGCAGCTTCTTCCACAAACTCCCTCAGTGTGGGACATCTCTCCTGCAGCAGAACTCCAGCCACATTCTGCTCCAATGCCACTTTCCCACAGAGTCACGACTCCTCCAGGCACAGCCAACACCTCTGCTGTGGGGTCCTCCACGAGTTACCATCAGATCTCAGCCCCACTGTTGTCCTCCACAGGGTGCAGGAGGACAGCTGTTGTCTCACCACAGGATGCAGGTCAGTCTCTGCCCAGCACACCTCCTCTCTTCTCTCGCTGACCTTGGCGTCTGCATGGTTAATTCTTATTCCACTCCAAATCCCACTCTTCTGGCTTCTCCTGAAAGTGTTCTCAGAGGTACCCAATTGTCTCAGCCCCAGAGATGGGTCCAGCTTAGCACTACGGAAAGTTTCAAGCAACTTCTTATAGGGACCACCACTGTAGCCCCTTCCCAATTACCAGAAGTAGCTGTACACAAACTTAATACACTAAGTAATAATGCTCTGACAGTTCTCTATTAATTCCCTTCCCAGTATATTGAATGATTTTTGTCTTCCACTTTTCCACTTAACTGTAGTCCTTCAGTTCTCTTAACAATGCTATTTCTGCAAGATAAGAGGTACAGATAGGAAGGTCTGCAGAACAGGAACTGCTTTGTACATTCCTGTGCTCATGTACTTCCCACTTACTTCAGATCTGTAATTGTACTATGAACTATCAGAAGTATTTTAAAAGAGCATTAGTAAAGTATTTTGGAAAGCAGAGCTTCCTGTGGTCAAGTTGATAGGAAAGCCCTAATATCTCAGAATCAGAGCAGCTGGGGCTGGAAGGCACCACTGGAATTCTCTAGTCTAGTCCTCTAAATAAGGCAAGGCCAGCTGGATCAGGTTATTGAGGACTCTGACCAGCTGGGTTCTGCAGATCTGCACTGTTTAGCTTTACTAAAAAAGTCTTTCCTATGTTTAATGGACAAAAAAAACAGCACCAGTTTTGCATCTCTCTCTGCTCAGGCATCTTTTTGCTCTAGCCCTGCTTGTGTGTTACTTTCCTTTGCCCACATTTGGGTGTCTCTTTCCTCCACTCCTTCTTGGGTGTCTCTTTGCTCTGGCTCCTACTCAGCTATCTCTGCTTCAGTCACCCCTCAGGTGTATCTTTGGTCTCGTCTTTCTCAAGTATCTCTGCTCTAGTCCTTGCTTTATATCCTCTCCTTGCTCCTGACTGCTCAAAAGACTTTTGCTCTGCTGTCTTTTTTTTCCTTTACATCTCTCTTCTGCATCTCTCTTCTGATATGTTGTCCCTCCCAGCCTGGCATCTCTTATTTTCCCCTTACTCCCTCTCAGCTTCCTCTCCTGTTTTTGTGATGTCTATTGCATCTTCTCTTCTGTAGACATTACTGCCCTTCCCTAAGCACATTTTTGCAAAGGCATCATATGTTCCTCTGGTACAGGTGAGTGTGCTGTGGGTTGGTTTTGTCTGTAGCAGAGCTATCTGTAACTGGCTGTGACCAGATCAGAGCAGTCCTTATGCATAGGTCACTACTGTAGCCCCCTCACCAACTGAAAAAACCTGCCGGTAAGGCCTGATACATGTTTAAATGGAATTTGTTTAATTTCATTTCAGGCCCATTGACTTCTGTTTTCCCACTTGCCTCCCAGTCCCACTAGGTCTAATTGCTTGGGGAAACAGAGAAGAAAGCAGGCTGGTAAAGTGGGTGGACATATGAACACATTCTTTCAAATTTATTTATGATTTACCAGGTATTTCTTACGTGTTATATCGATAATCAGCTATTCATTATCCTGGATAGCTCATGAAGCTTCTCTCAAGATATATGAAGACATGGATGTGCCTTGATGAGGTCTCTAGAAGGTCTGAGACCCTCACCTAACTTATTAAGCAAAACAGGCTTGTGTCTGGGATGATGCAAGCTCAATGCTTTTTACTCAATTTCAACTTAAAAGATCTTTTTTCCTGTTTTAGCTTACAATCTTTGCTTCAGCCTAATCATATAACTTTGGTGCCCTGTAAGAATTTGTTTCCTTAAACATTATTTTAAATGCAATTAAAGTGTCACAAGAGATATTTCCAAAAACTGGATAAATAACTAATGCACTTCAAGCTGAATTTATTTCAGCTGCACAACTGCCATACCACTACTTTTGCTCTTTTTTCACCTGTACATTGATAGCAAACTACTCTTGTTGGGGTACAGAAACGTCTACATTAATTTCCGATCTTGGAGGCTTTTCTACATGTAGTAGTCTTAAAGACTTTCCCTCACGGACATGGGGTACTCTTATGATGAGACCAAATAAATGAATAAAAAAACCCAAAAAAGTTAAATTGTGTAGCTTTTGAAGACTTAAGTTAGAATTATATTTGTTTGTGCTCATTAGCACTTGATCTGTTGTAACTACTACACAACAACAACAACAACAACAAAAATCTAACTACTATTTTTATTATTTGTAGAGACAGTTTCATATCCGTGTCTCATTCTTACAGTATTTCAGCTCCATGGAAACAGAGCTATGAACCCAGAAACTCTGTCTCAGTGTTTCATTTAACTCTCACAACATTTTTTTTTTTTTAACCGAGACCTTATCTACTGTTTGCAGACACTAAATATCTTAAAGGGAAAGCATCTGCAATCCTTGCCATATGATACGTAGCGGTGGGTCCCTTATAAATACAGGCATACATTCAGACCTACTGGCTTCACAGATTTCTCTGTATTGTTTTCAGACTTCTGCATGTGTCTCCAGGGAAAAGACAGTAGTTCTGAAAACTAAACTACTCTTTTGACTTTTGATTGATTACCCTTTCCTTTTACACTTTTTTCACAACAACTGAGGGATGCCAGTCATTACTACTATATTTTACAAGGGACATGTTCTCCTCCTGAAAGTAAAGACATTGTGTTTCCTCTTCAACTTCATCTCTCAGCAAAAGGTTAAGAACCCCAGTGAAGTGAGGGCAAAGGGTTTCACCTGGCTTACAAATGTCAAGCAGCTAATACTTCATGCCTTTGCATCTCCTTGATCTTGTTCCTTCTTCCTTCATCTTCAACCTCAGCCCATATAAAGGTCTTTTATATGTTATCTTCACAAGATTGTGAGAGGTAAAATGAAAGTTCCTCTCCAGCATGTGTTATAAGTCAGAAAGGTAGTCTAAAGTGGATTAGAAGATAAGGATATAAGCAGACCTCCAGACTGGTAATGGACAAGTTTTACAAGCTGTGAGAAGGTGAGAGCCAGCACTCATGGCTTGTGATGATAACAAATTGTATAATAAATAGTGAAGGAATAAAGGAAAATTTGCAGATTAAAGGTGTGGATAATTTGTGTAGACATCTCACGTGTGAAACAGTGAGATTCAGTATCAAATTCATGGAAATTCATGCAGAGCCAGAAAAGATGTTTAATGACTTAAGAGAGCATAGAATTAGACAGAAACAAACTTAGAGCCCTACTATCAATTACCAATTGGCTTGACCTATACATCACAATCCCCTTTTTAGTGACATTTTAACTCACAAAAAATTGCCTAGATTGGTGTTGATATTGCCTAATAGTGTATGTAATAAGAAATCACGGCAATACTTTCTGGTCTCATGAATCTGCTTCCAAGGTCTTAATGCACAAACAGCCACTTAGCTCCCAAGAGACCTGAATAGGGCTTTGTTTCGTCTAGGACTAGGTGCAGAACAGGCACACATATGTATGAGATATATACAGTTTTTAGCACTTTCCAGCTGTTGCTTATTGCCAGTGAGCTCTGGCACTTCTTTTCACCAAAGGCACATTGCCATTTTTAACTAGCACTGAGTGAGCCTGCAGTTACTTACAGACGATAAATTGCACCATTAATGTTCAAGCTACCAAATTATGTTCAAGGTATGAAAGTTTCAGTGGTGGTGTATTCATGGGGCCTTTTGTTTTGTGGGTTTTTTTAATAATTGTAACTGGATGACTCTGCACATACATGACTTCATTCCTTCTTTAGCTTTGAACACATTAGAGACTTAGATATGGTCAAATGACAACAACTAAAAATATCTCTTTGGATGACAAAATCAATAAAACTACCTTTACATGTCATTCATCTCTTTCATTTTTGTCTTCCACTTGAAAACACCTCCAACTTGGCAGCTTTTACTAAAGTTGCTCACATTCAAAGTAATACATTTTAATTTGTTACCAAGCAGGTTTACCATGAGGTGATTACTTTTGTTTCACTTACAGAGCTGTCCATTTCAATACCTAGAAGCCAAGCAAAAAAGGAATACAAACAAGTTGTGACAAGAGGTATTTGAAATTCTCTTGTGCAGACTCACACAATTCAAGAACAAAAGTTCCTGTTTCACTCCTAGTATTTGCTGCTTACCCTAAATTTAGGTCTAAAAATCCTTTTATTAACAATCAAGCCCAAATCAATTTATCACTTCTCTAAACTGGCAGAAAGCAGCAAGGCCCTGATAGTGCTACTGATGGCTCTTACTTGCCTGTGCAAGTCAAATAACACAAAAGTCATTCAAATACCCTTCCTTTCTCATTTTTTTCCCTACAGGCTGCTATTCTTTACATTATTATTTACTATTTGAGTCAGAAGTACATTTTCATGATTTATTTATATAGCATATCAAGCTTTAAATAAAACATGCATCCCAATTTAAAGTTCTGTCTCTGATGTGCCAGTTATGTGACTAATTCATTAGGTTTGTCACTGACTTATGAATTATACAAATGACTTTTAAACCACGAAGCTGATTTGGATCCATATCTCATACTTTGGAATGTAAATATGTGTTTTATTAATAGCAGTTTGTTTATAAAGAACGAACTTAAAAGTTAATGTACAGACATCATTGAAGGTAGGCTTTGCCCCTAGTAAACTATTGAATACAGAGTTACCTGTGAAGATTTATAGCTATATTCCTATTTAAACACCAGATTTTCTTCTACCTTAGTAAGACTGATTCTGCCCTTTTCCTGTCGGGGATATGTGAGAGGAAAGAAGGAGGAAATACTAATTCTTGAGGTTCACTCTGTCATCAAGATAGTCTATACTGTCTTTTTATGTTACTTCTCCCCAGTTTGTTTGCACAATAAGGAAAGTATATCACTCACAATTTTGGATCTCTAGAGTTGGGATGTCATCTCTCAATTAGTGGCCCACTTCAGTGATGTGGGAACAACTACAGGAATAAACCAGTCAAGTAAGTAGGATAGAAACCAAGTGCTTAATGCTCACAGGAGATAAAATTATCTTTAAATTCAAATTTTCCTAAGGACATCAGAACTAACCAAGTCTGCTTTTCATAGTTTTTGCACCTTTTCCTTCTCATTTCCTCAGATAGAATATATCAGGTACATTTTCACCCTCTGTCACTAAGCAGAGACAGCATGTGGTGTGGATTGCAGATCAGGGAGTGGCTGCTGGCTGGCTAGTCCACTGCTTTCACAAAGATCCTGTAACTGGAACTCACCTATTTTCTGGAAGACACACTCCTGCACTCTCTCAAAGAGGATAACCTTTCAACTTTTCCCAAATGGCCTTAAAGTAAATTATTTCTTAGAGAAATACGAGAAATTTCTTTCAGATTTGATTGCAATTGATAAACAGGATTCAAGTGTTATTAGGTGAGAGACACAAATCTGAGTGCGTGAGTCACATCTCCATAGCCAAACAGCCTGAAAATAAAGCTGTAATTCAATACAATTAATATATCTTCTCAGGTTATTAGGTTTCTCTTTTACAGAGGGGAACATTCATAACACAACAGCTTCGCTGATACTAAGAATTTTTGTCTGAACAAATAGTAATCTTCTCTAAAGGTCTTCTCTTGAAATGTTACTTAGGACTAATGCACATTTTAATGCATTCATTGAACATTGAACCTGGTGACAGTTAATACATAGATTTGTGTGTCCATTAAAACCTCCAAATCTTGGTTTTAAGAATTCTGTACATGAGATCTCATAATGAGAACTTACAGATTTGTCTAGCGAAGGAATGGTCAAACCAAGTATAAATCCATGCAAAACCATGGTGAAGGTACAGTGTAGATGCACATAGTAGAATCTTGTAGCTTATCTGATTGAGGTAGATTGCCTCAATGTGGATTATTAAACGTACCCTCTTACACCAGGGTAATGCATCTAGCCTGGAAATTTGCACTGTAACCATTATGTTAAGGACACATCTCACCATTTGGTCACATAGGGCATGAGCGAAACATGTTACCTCTAGGGCCATCATGGATGTTTAAAGGAGCTAAGGAATAAGAAGCAGCATTATAGACCAGTGATGTTTTAATGAAATATGCCTTGCAGGATAGAGTTCTCTGTATTTTGGGGAGTGAGTCTTTCCATTTAAATGTGTATGTTAACTGTGTAAACTGGGGAAAATTATTAACAACAGTTTACTTCACACCAAATGTGAGGAAAACCTGAGATACATCTAACTTGCAAACCCTAGGAATATTTTTTTTCTTTCCTTCATCAACACAAAGAGATTGCCATACACTGTTGTTTCACAACAGTGAATACATAAAAAAAGAGAAAAAAATAAAAGTAAAAATACTTTTTGTCTTATTCTGAACTGATTTTCTGCATTTCTGTGGTTTTTTTCAATCACATTTTATTTTATTTCTGAATGTGATCCAAATATACAAAACCAGGTTTTTGTTATTTTTTCTTTCGAAAAGAAGATTATTTAAAAAAAACAAAACAAAACAAACAAACTGAAAATTCCTGTAGCAAGATACTGATACTTTGTACTCATTCAGGATCTTTGTGATTGCCTCTCTGAAAAAGCCATCCTTCTGTCAAATGCCAAACCTGCTGCTTTTACATTAAGCAGTGAGGCTCTTTTTGCATGTTACTCAGAGACGTAACAGACTGTTATATGAGAATAATGGTAAAAAAAATCACGTTCAATGACATTTGACATTAACACGTATATCTAAACCACCCAGCTGAGCTATAGTATTGTATACGCATTGATACAGCCAGGACAAGGCTGTCCCTTTTTATCTCTCTCTTTTCTGCATGTAATCTGTATTTTAAATGCTACAAGCAATGAGGAGATAAAGGGACACCAGATAACCTGACTATGCTAAGATCAGTTTATTAAGTGGACCAACTGTGGAACTGGCTGTTTGATCAAAAGCTTTATACAGAAACACATACTCATGCACAAACTTACTGTTAGCTGACTGAGAAGGAGTTGTCACAGTGGAGCCTAGAGGAAACCCACACTTTCTCACTTTGCTCGTAATCACAGGCTGCAGAAGGGAGGGTGTGGACTTTCCTTCCTTGGAGGTGTTCAAGACCCTCCTGGATGTGTTCCTGTGTGACCTGATCTAGGTGAACCTGCTTCTGCAGGGGGGTTGGACTAGATGATCTCTAAAGATCCCTTCCAACCCTACCATTCTATGATTCTATGATTAACTGTTGTGCATTGTGTCTTCTTCTAGGTGGGGTCAGATGTTTATGTGCTGGTATTTCCTCAATATCTATTACTGGAAACATTTATAGGTAGATGTTTTCGCAAGCCACCACCCATATCAGTGCATCGCAATACTACATGGTGTGTTTTCTTCAGTTTCAGGTGTTGTTCTCCTGGCATTTGTTTATTCATGATGTTTACCACCTATATTCAGTTCTCATTTGCAATGTCCTGGTGGCCATGATTGATTATATTCAGTTACTTACTTTTGATCAGGACAAAGTCATGGTTTTCCTATGACACATTAAATATCAGTGTCTTTTAAATCAAAGGAATAGGTCATAATTTCACTTTTTTAAACTATTTTGAAAATGTCACATTCTCACAGGGTTAAATTGTGCCCTTGGTTATGAATCTCTGCATGACATTTGGCTACTTATTCGGGGGCAATTATTCCTGATTTACACTAGTGTGGAAGGCTCTATGAATTCAGCTGGATATTAACCGAGAACAGCCTTTGTCCCAGTGACTGAGACCCACTTTCAACGCCTAGGCAACAGAGTAGGTCATGCAGTATAAATTAAAGCACTTCTGAGTCATATTCAATCAATGATTTAGGGAGATATAAGACTTGTGTAGTCTTTGCCTGCTAGTGCTTTTCCCAAAGAGCTACCATTTCCTTTGTCAAACATACAAGAGATGCAATAAAATCTATTTACTTGAATTTTAGATTCTAGCCTTTTAAAGCTTTTAAATCATTCAGCCAGAAGTCATTTCCTTCTGCATGCATGAAGCTTTCCTCCCTAGAATTATTTTCTGGAGATACAAAATTCAGTGACTGACTTGACCTTGAGTTGCTTTTCTCTACAGCAAAATTCCTTCTGAGAAAAATTTATTAGGCCAACAAAGCATAGAAGTTGATGCCCTTTTACCCTTTCCCTGTGTCTCTTTCTGCCATTGTTACTGACCTCAGATTCCAAAGAGAAAGCTGAACTTGAACCATTGTATGAATTGATTGGTACATTCCACAGCTTACAGACTCATGGTCTCAAGCTATGATCTCATTATTTCCAATAAAAAACTATCAGGTACTGTGGTATTCTAATGGGAGAGCAGGAGGGCAACAAAAGCATTTTGCGAAACTGTACAGATAAATTAATAGGGATTTCTTATTACAAGTCAAACTACTGAGTCAATGTTATAGTAAAATGCCACTGAGCTTGATAAGTAGCATAGCCACAGCTTTTTTTTTTTTTTTTTTTAAATGTTCATTCCTTTAATGACTTTAGCATCCTGAAAGTCTTTGAATATGGTAAAGGAGCTATCAATGTGTATATTCTCACAGTGACTAATCTAATGCAACTGCTCCTAAGGCAGATGAAGTGCTTGACAGTGCAAAGAAACAGAACACAGATTAGAACAGATGACCAAACATAATTTAAATTACTTAAATTGCAAAAGGAATGCAATTTCTGGAATTAATCTATAGCATTTCTCCAGATTAATGCATATGGCAGTCTCAACTGTCATAAAATGCTGTCACATCTTTAGACAAAGAACTGTAAATTTCTTCAATTCTCATTTGAAATATTGTTGGACAATCCAAAGTTAGGCAGCTCAAAATGAACACAGTATTTATTGATAAGATAATTAATTATTGATGAGATATAGAAGCAGAAATAAGCTTTCTCCTTGGGTAGAAAGCTTTCCTTAAAAATTTCTGATCTTTATTTAGACCTACCGACACCGTTGAATAAGTATTCTTAATGTGAACAGAAATAACTTTGAAAATTTTATTCTAAGTTTCAAACTTGAACTCTGTGTGAGTTTTGTCCTTGCATGTGTGAGAAAATACATAAACACAAAGAGGTGATGGAGCACAGCTGAACGAGTATTTAAGAAAATATTGTGAAAACCAATTTGTCTAAAGAGCACTTGAAAATTCTCAGGCTGCTTCTGAAACTTTGCAAAAGACAAGCAGGACAGAATCAGCTCCGCAGCTCAGCTGCTGTGGTTGATATCACTTTGTAGATGGCTAGCTTTCAAAGGGAAATACAGCTGCTGTTTTAACAGAGGTGTTGCAGAACTTACGAAGCGTGAGAACTACTTTCAATTCTGTGTATGTACAAGAATCTACAGTAATTTAAAACTGGTTTTGAAATTTTTGCCATTCTACCTACAGAATATATTCTCTATTTATTATGAAAGTTAAATTTCAACATAATACAAAGTTTCTTGTGAGATGATGTTTTAAGGTAGAGTTCCAAATATGGAATAATGATCTTGAACTATTTCTCTGTTCTATGAAAGAAAAACTTTAAAATAATTGTAACAGAAAGGGCTTATTTCACAATAAAGTTTACAAAAAGCTGGAACACAAAAAGTTCCACATAAGGAAAAACTTTCTTACTGCAAGGGTAAGAGAGCCCTGGCATAGGCTGCCTAGGGAGGATGTGGAATCTCCTTCTCTTGAGCTTTTCAAAACCTACCTGGATGCGTTCCTGTGTGACCTGATCTAGGTGAACCTGCTTGAGCAAAGGAGTTGGACTAGATTGCCTTTAGTGATCCCTTCCAATCCTGACCATTCTGTGATTCTGTGAAAAGAAATTAAGCCCAGGGTGAAAACATTAAAATTTTGTCTAAGATTTAGCTTATAAAATTTCTTAACACTTAAGGTCATACTTTTCTAAATTCAAGAAAACTTTTTAGGCTTCTCTAGTACAAGATATATCAGTAGTTGTCAGCAGTGAGCAATGACAATCACTTTCTGTCTCTTAACCCATATTAAGCCATTTCTGGATATCTTGCTGTCATCACTCCTAGGAAAAAAATGACCAGAGAGATGTTATTCAAATTTTTCAACTAGACAGAGAGGAACTGGTTTAGGTTGGGTTTTGTTTGTTTGTTTGCTTTGGTTTGGTTTGTTTGGTTTTTTTCCCTGTGATGAGGACACTACACATTAGGAAATCCAGACTTGTTTAACAATGTATACACACACTGGGAGTACAGCTTAAATACAACAAGTATCACATCAGAGCATGCAGCGCTGCACACTTTATGTGATAATGATCAGTAAAGAATTGGACAAGACTCAAAAGCACTGTATTGAGAGTAGAGGTGAAAAGTCAACAGTACAACACTTGACAAGTAGATATGATGATTCTGAGTGGTAAAAACCTTGGATAGATGTTAGATAGCACATTCTTTATAAATGTTATGGACTTTGACTTTGAAGAATCTCTTACACTCACTGAAAAGCTAGCTGTTACTATATGATTGACCTCACTGTAGCAAATTAAATGTTTACTTTTCTTAGAGGCCAGTAAGCACACAAACAAGACTGTTTGTAATTCTGTCATTCCCTTAAATTTCTACCTGTCTGGAATACCGTTGTAGATTGATTCCGAGTATTATTTTTTTTAAAGAATGTCTCAAATGTGTTAATGATAAAAAGTTTTGATATCTTTTTCTCTGCAAATGGAGATACTTTTCAAATTTTCACACTAGTAAGACTACAGTGCTAGAACTCTTATCAACTTGAATGGGAACAGAATCTGATTTCTCATTTAACTGCACCTGTTACACTCTATTGCTTAAGGAAAAATACTGCCTTTTAACTCACAATTTGTTGTCTTTTCCTACATCATTTACTTTACAAATATTTTAGAGCAGGAAACACTAAAATATTTGACTCATGTCTGAAGAAATTCTGAGCTGTGAATGTATTAGTTCCTTTGCTGGTCCTCTGCTATTTATTAATCTTAAATTAACCTAAAAAGGAAAAGTCTCTTTTCACTTCAGAGCAATTATAGGATAGTTTGGGAATATACCTGGAAACATTTAATAGTCTTTACACTGAGCATTTCCTCTTCTCTCTTTTCTCAGTCAAGGTGGTACTCTCATTCTCTCACTGAGAGTGAGAAAGAGGTGCAGTAGAAGTGTGCACATGAATGTAATAATTTTAATCATCCTCAGCCCCATGTTGTAAGGTATCTAACATTATGACAAACTATTCCACAAATCTCTGATGAGATGTTTTGGTAACAGGACTTCCTTATATATAGGCTGTCTCATTAATCTGAGGATGAACTACACAGCTATTGAAATAGCATCTCACAAAGAAATATCCTTCCTGTGGTGAGGCCAGTGTGGGCAACCCAGTATCTGCAGAACTAATAATTTACCACTGTAAATTACTATACCTGACTATGAAACACTGCAGGTAGAATACCAGTCCTCTGCAGCAGCTTTCTCACTATAAATAAGCAGTTTTTGTTATAAAAAAAGGAATCTCTTTATATTGCTCACTTTTTTGGTGATCTCTGTTTGCTGGCTTGTTTACTCAAATGTGTTGAGTTCTGATTCTTTTCTTCCTTTTCTTCATTAGAGTTTGTCAGTCTCACAGCGCTGCCATTAGAATCATTTGGTGCAACCTGGAGAAAACAGAATACATTTCAAAATTTTTTTAAACATTGAAAATGTTTCAGCCAAAGTACTGTATTGATTGTGTCAACATGTTATGGTATTATTTAGGGGGCAGGGTGCAGGGAGGTGTAGAGAACCAAAGAGCATCTACAGGACTAAGAATTTAGTACAGTAAATTAGTATTCTTAGCTCTCAAACCCTGCAGATAGAATGCTATTTCTCACTAGTAATGTTCTCATGACACATAAGCAGTTTCCATCACCAAGTTCTAATAAAATTAAACTGATGAATGTTGCAACACCGACGAGAGGCCAAGCAGGCATTTTTTCACTTGATGGAAAGACTGGGTGTTATAAAGTGACTTGTAAGAAAGTTCAGAGTAGATCAAGAAGTATATGTTTAGAAATCCTGCTGCCAGCTGGGATAACTTATACCGAAAGAACCTGGATCCACCTGATGTCCATGCCATTCATTAAAGGAGCACTACCTATCTGTAAACAAATTGATCCTCTTTTCTAGGATTCTGTAGGTGCTGTTTCTGCTAATTGTTCTAGAGACTTAGAGGGTCAGGAACTACTAATAATATAATTCTGTTTCTAATAATACAATAAACTGTGGCTTTCAAGAATTGTTTTCCTCTGTGCCTCAACAATTGCTTTTTCCCTAATTTTCTCCATTACTTAGAAAAAAAAATGGGTAGCCTGATAAGAAATGTAAAAGGCTAATATGTCTCCATACCATAATCACCTGCTAGGGAACTCATCTAAACTCATCAAGTACAAGAAGGAGTCTCCATTCAGTCAGCTTTGTACACTATATAACTATATAACCTCACCTTTGCCCCCCAAAATCTGTAAAATAAATTGTTTTAAGTCCTGAAATTATTCAGAAAAAAAACCTGTATGTAGTGCTGTAAGGAGTTATTAGAGACATGATTGGGGGAAAGGAATAAAAAAGAAAATCAATGAGTAAGATGACTGACGGACTTTTTTTTCTGTCCCAAATTACTTTTTTTTTTTTTTTCCCCATGCTAATATTTTCCTATGAGAATGTATCATTAGGTAGGAAGGAATCAAATAGCCTTTCTAGAATTGATGAAACAGCATCAGATGTTGGATTGTATTACTTTAATCTTTCTCTGACATCCACCTTGAACCTTGGGAATCAAGAACATCCAGTGTTACTACTTTCCTCAAACAGAAAATTAGAAAGACGACGTATAAATGTACATTAAATGCTTCTTCAAGCCATTGTACCAAATGTTGATGCATTTCTTCCTTGAATTCAAGATAATGTGAAAACAGAATTATTGGTTCAAATTTGACATAAAATACATGGTTATAACTGAAGATATATAAAGAAAAAGGTATAATGGTATTGTGCACTTATTCCACAAGTTTTTTTTGCCTAGTACTATAAAAGTATAGGAAATGCCATGGTTTCTGGGAAGAAAGTTGAAGGAAACATGTTTTTCTGTTTAGAACCTAACTCTTCCTAAAATCACCTGAAAATTCCCAATTGGCCATGAAACTGACAGTTAATAGACACGGGAAAATAGTGATATAGATTTAAGTTTGGCCAGATACTAACTATACCCATCTGGCTTTTTCACCAGGGGTAACAGATGCTTAGGGTGTCTGCAGTATACCTGCCTTCATAAAAAAAAGAACACGTGGTATGAACTCTCAAGTGGATACTTAACGTCAGGTTAAGACTTTTTTTTCTCTCACAAGCATGTTGAAGAAGCACAAGCCATCCTAAGTATACTGATTTGTTTGTGCACCTTTAGAAGATGGAGGTGCAGTGCATTATTATATCTAAAACAAGTGTTCAGTCTGTTTCAGTTGTACTACTGGACTTTCAGGTTTATGAAGTCATATAATCTGGGAAATACTCCTCTTTTTAACTGGTCTTTGCCAGACAACTATCACTGGTGGGACAGAACAGATAAAGTGATGACCCAGAGCATAAGACAACAAAAATGTATTAAAACTAGAATTTGTTAAGAAAAGAAGTGGAGCTTGCAGTTTTCTCAAATTCAAGGTATGTCATTATTCCATTACTACAAGCTCTACTGAAGCTTTTATTTTTTTTTTATTTGCTAGTTCTTGTTATTATTATTACTACTATTATTAACAGAAATATAAGTATCCAAAGCTTGTTCCAGCTACAGGATTTTCTTTATCATAACTGACTGCTGTGTAACATGCTGCACCTGTACCGTCTAAAACTTGACACAGTTGAAACAGTGAGAAACTAAATCTGGAAAGCAGTTGACATTCAGCCTTAGTCACTGGGGTACAGCTTGAGAGGATGTGATCTGAGTGTTGTCAACTCTTGGAATATTTGGCATTTTCCAGAGAAACAAACAAAACAAAACAACTTAAAATGCTACTTGAACATTGAGATTATTTAAAAGTCTGACTTTCATTTAAAAGCAAACAAAATGTGACAAGCTGTTACTTACACAGACAAAATATCACTCACAATTTCAAAAGCTTGTGGGCTTTACCCTCCCCTTAATGCTCTCCTTTTAGAAGTAGATTTATAGACTTTACCTGACCATTTCTGATCCCTTGATCTAAACCACAATACATCCAGTATTTGCTCCTACCCCAGTTTATACAATAATCTGAAGCTTGAATTAAACTAAAACAAAGACATCCAACTCTTTGGAGTCTTCTAAATTAATGTAGTTCCTAACATTCTTCGAAAAGACAAGTTTTCCTCCTCCTTCTCGTAGCTGTAAGTGATCTTGAGGAACTGCTGAACTGTTTGGAAAAGATAGCTCATTCTTCATGGTATAAACTTCAAGGCAGAGGAGGATGGGGGGGAATACAACAGAATAATTTAGCGTCAGATTATTTGGCTTTGTAGTACCCTGTATGTGGTACCTCTTTGAAATGCTAAGAATAAGCTCTAGTATTGCATATAAATTTTACAGCCTGTATTATTTTCTAGTGCCTAAAGTGAATCACATGATTACTCAGTAAGCACCCTAAATAGGATGTAGAAAAAAAATTATTACTCTTCTGATGAGACATGGGAATATCAAACACTGTGGTGAAAGGTGGATGAAATGTAGAGCGCAAAACATCTTTCACGTCTTAGTATCATGTTAGCGTGTGATTGCTATGGAAGTTTAAATTCAGGGGTACCAACCATACTGCAGTGTAATTTTCTAATGTAGGTAATGATAGCCAGATTCTGTTTCAGGTAACTGTTAGAAGTTAGCCAAAGTTAAATTAAAAACATCATGCTCTGCTAAGATGCAAAGATAACTCTTCTCAACTAGGAATATGTGCATTAATTCTTTGATAAATTTTGGGTAAGGTATGAGTGGAAGACACAAATGATTGGAAGACTAATTTAGGCATTATAAGGGTGTTGGTAAGTCCGTGCACTGCTGTAGAGGATATGAAACTCGTCAGGAACAAGAAAGTAAAGGATGGATGAAACAGTAGTATATGGGAACTAGAAGTGGGAGGAAATTCTGCAGTGTATTAAGAATTTCTGAAAGGCATACACCTTTTTAGGTTACTTCTCTGCTTGTCTTGCTTTTCAAATATTGCTTGCTCTGGAATATTGCACATATGCACACATACATGGGTTTATGCATTTCACTTCTTTAGTATTTCCTTCTCTTACTCTATGAATCTGAGAATCTGCGATGGGTGAGAGGAAAAATGACTGAAAGAAAGACAGTGCCATAGAAGACATAAAATTGTGAGCAAGGAGACATGAGGTTTTGTGATGTTATGTTTTAGTGACATCTCTGAAGGGCAAACTCACTGCCTATGCTTGCGATCATAGCCAATGTTTACTTCTGGTAATCATCCAATGCTATGCACTCAACACACTTCTTGGTTTTCTGTACTTGCTTTGTCTGCAAGCCAGTCCAATGGCTGAAGGGCAAAGGCCCCACAGAATATCTTGTAACTATAGACTGCTCTTGAATATGTCAGCTGCATGTAGACATGGTCTGTGTTCTAAAAAGCTAACAGAATATCCTCTCATGATGTCACTAGTCTTAACAAAACGCATGTGGTTATTTATTAGTATAGAACATGAAGCAATACCTATGGGCCAGAGATATTAATTTTTGATGAGTTGGGCTCATATGACTATCTTGGGTGGACCTATATATTTCTCAAACTGTAGTTAAAGTACATATATATTGTATCAAAGATATTCTTTTATTCTTTCAATTATTCTCTGTGGGAAAGAAAAAAAAAAGTAAAAACTCAGAGGAACGACTTGACGTGTAGTAACAAGAGGCTATGGCCTTCTAGAGTATTTTAGTCACAGTACTTCAGAACCTGAATTGTATACTTTTTATTTATAGGTAGATTTGCATTTCACTGAACTTACCCCAGTAAAACAGTTAAAAATCACCACTTCCTTTGTGTCACTATTGAAGCGACTAAATGCCTTGTATGTAAAACAAAAGAGCTTGAAATGTAGTGGCATCAAAGAATAAATAATGTGAAAAGAAAGCCATTTCTGTCATTTAGGTTAGGTAGCAGTTTTGGTAATGAATCATCTTCAAGAGTGCCATGGCAGGAAGAAAGTCTCAAAAGGAAAATTAAAAGGAAAGGCAATCAATGGGAAGTTTTTTAATTAAATAGGAACTTGTGCCAGAATAAATACTTTGAAACCTTACTTAGAAAAGTTATAAACAGTAATATAAACAGTAGTTGTTGGAGTCTCCAGACTGAAATTCTAATGCCAGACAAACCTTGCAGACTACAGGTTGGACTCAGCTTTCTCTGTCCAGCAAATAGTGAGGCTTTGGTGGAGTTCCTCTGACAATCCCTTTTGGCAAGCTCAGGTGGTTACTATGTTAAAAATAACAATAAGGTTTACCAGTTGAAGGAGCATGGTCTCCAATGATAATCCAGGCTTGACTCCAACAGAACAATAATGGCTTCAAAGAGTCTAGAGAATTGATACAAAATTAGACAACAAGCAATAAAGATAAGTGAAGGGGGACAGATGCTTTAGAAAAAACCAATGAAGATGTCAATCACAGACCTTTAATTAATGTTAAATAGATGTTTTATTTTGTGCTATGATTCTTCTTGTTTTTCCCTAGCAATTTCTCTGATAGCATAATTTCTTTAGCATAATTTCTTTAGGCTTTGTGTGTGTGTGTGTTTTTTCATTTGTTTTTAAGTTGACATGATCAGAGGACAGTCAGCTGTGAGAACAAAACAGTGGTGGCACAATTTTCCTGATTGTCATCATGATTCCACAAAAAACTCTAAGCTTGTGACTATGGTATTTTTTAAGCAGGTCTTGCTTAATAACCATAGATTCCTTATTTAATTGCAGCAGCATTATGTGAATTTTGTGAAAAGGTATTCATTATTTTGCTCATTGTGTATTAAGCCACTTGGAAATAGTGTTTATATCTATTTTGGCCTTAAAAATTCATAAATATGTAGTACAAACAGAGCATGGAACTGAGAAGACCAGCACAAGTTGTTTTAATTCTGTATTTTGTTTGAAAACAAAACATGCTTTATAAAAATTAAACCCTGTGTTTTTTATAAATAACGAAGGTGCAGACCTATATAAAGAAGTAATACCAATGTCAAACAGTTTTGCAGCTTATATTAGTTTTACTTTGTTTCTATTAGCAGTGAATAGGCTTGTGTCAGATTAATATATTTATCAGCCAAATACCCTGCCTGCCTATTAAAAATCTGAGATTTAAGATTCACTCAGAGCCACATTCTGTCTGTAAATGTTCTTAAATTCTCTTCCTACCATAGCATCAATCTTCAACAACATGTTATAAATAGCTCAAGGTATTGTTTTCATCCAGAAAACAGAACAATTTTAATTCGGGGTATTTTTAAGGGAAAGAAATGACCCACATTTAAAAACCTTTTTCTTGTCTGGATTTTAGTTGGGAAAGCAATGAAATTTCTTTATCTTCACTTCTCCAGTGGATTTCATCATGTACAAAGGGCTAGAAGCAGCAGCTACTTTTCATTATGTTAGGATATATGAAAGAGTACCAAAAGTGGGGCAAGAAAAATGACTGGATATTTCAGGACCAGCAGGGCAGGGAGGTGAGAACCTATGACGAAGTCACACTACAGGGGATGGTTATGCCTTGTGGCTGTGCCTAAGGCTATAGTGCTTGGAACAGAGTTTAAAGGGTCAGTGTGCAAATTATACTGCAAAAAAATAGGACGTTCAGATCCAGATTTACCTCATCTCAGTTTTATTTTTAAACTCTGTCAAGATGCACAGTGCCAGATTTTTTACTGAGCCAAGGGTTTACTTCTCTATCTTTCTTCTTTTGTACAGCATTTTGAGAAACGAACCAGTTTTCAGATAAATTTCTGAATCAGTAAATTGTATTAGCTTACACCAGACAATTGTTATTGTAAATGACACTCACCTCTCTCCCTTCTTTTCCCTAATTTTTATAAATACAGAAAAATTGTATTTACTAAAACCTTCAAGTTAATATTTTAACTACTCTCCATTCTCCCAGCAGTGTTCTGCTTAATATAAATGTAGAGCCACAAAGCAACAAGAAAAGCTAAAGAGTTAAAGGTGTTCACTGCACAGCATTCTAGAAGAGGAAAAACAAATTCCTGTTTTCAACCCCTTATACAGCATGGTGCACAGGGCTTAAAGCTACTTTGATGTTCCTTTTACCTGCATACGTCCTGAAGGAGATTTAGGCGGTTGAAAGCAACTTGTATAGGCCAAAAGGAAAGTTGTATTTCAACTACCGGCTTTCCTCAATTATTTACCCAGCACAAAGGGCATAGGTCAGTGCAGTTTGTGTTGGATACAGCATTTTTCACCTTCAGGAATGATTACTGTTCAGTAAAGACACATGTGACCACTAGTATCACAAAGCTGGGAATTATCAATCACCCACATTTACTTCTAACAAAGTAAAAGCAGCAGAACAAAAAACACAGCTAAAATATTGAGAATAAGAGGAGTCTGACCAATAAAATGTAAAAAGTAGAATGCCTTCTGAAGCATATAAAAACAAATATAAAACAAATACTGTAAGAATGATTAAATTGCCTTAATGGGTATCAGGATATCAGGTGGACAAAAAGCAAAGACATAAACGAAAGTGGAACTTAAATGATAATTCCACTGGGGAAAGATATCATAAATGATATCATGGAAATGATGCTATAACCATTATAGCTCACAATTTCAGTAGCTGCTTTTTTGGCTTTGTTTGTTTGGTTTTTTTTGGTTTTTTTTTTTTTTTTAAATTTATTTTTGTTTTTTGTTTTTTTTTTTAAGACGAAGGTGTTAGTAGCATTGTGTACTGTGTGACCGTGAGATACTCAACTTTCTCAAATACAGGCAGAAAAATACTAGCTGATAGAATTTGAGTCCTGCTTTCCTATTTTGTTTGCCCTCTAGCTTCTCTGCAAACTACTCACAAGAGGAGTAGCCCTGGAGACATTTGTTCCTCCGTGTTAGAAGTCAATTTTTTAACTGAGTGCTGTGGCTTTAATAGGTAGATGTTTAAGTGGACCCTTCTGTACATCTGTTCCTTGGTTATCAGAGACTATTAAAGACTCAAGTTAGTCATCAAATTGGCTTTTTCCAATCTTATGCAGAAATTAAAATTATACATAAATTTCCATTCACTCAGATCTATGAGAAGTTTCCATACTTGGGGAGAAAAGCTAGGCCATCTTGAAGAAAATAATAATTAGTCAGTTGCTCACAGGGATATAGCACAAGGGTGCATGAACGTTTGTTAGGTTTCTTATATTTGAAAAACACACTTTTCCTTAAAGTCCTTCAAGTTGAAGATTGATATAAAGGTCTAAAACTAGTGAAAGTTATGGCAAAAAACCTGTTTACTCAGTAAGTTCAATTCTTAAAAATAGCACAGTAATTTAAAAAAAAAATGAGTTCCCACTGAGCTAAATATGACAAGAGGATGTGAGGAATTCTGTAATGATATCCATCTTCTCTTTTTCTCTCCTTCCCACTGAGCTCCATAGTAGTACTATTTGTACATTCACTGCCAATCTAAGCAATATGAAAACAACCTGTTTGCTTACAAAATAACATGACATATTATTAGCTAATCCATATGGGAGAAGGCTGCAGTGATGCGTACTGTACTAAACTTCTTTAATCTTTTACAACGATCTATTATTTCTTGTAGGCCGTATTTAAAAAAAAAAACACAAACAAAATCAATTAAAAGTTGGTTGGTTTTCTGTGTGTTTTGCTTGGGCTTGTTATTTTGGTTCAGGAATTTTCAGAGGAGGGAACTGAGAAAAAAAAAGTTAATTTTTCAGTATATATTACTGTCCACTAGCCTATGAAGTAGAATATGGTTGCTATCGTATGTTATCAACCATACAGTTCGTCCTGCACGAGTGCGTCCTTCTATGACAAGGTGCTTGGTGGATGAGGGAAAGGCTGTGGATGTTGTTTACCCGGACTTCAGTAAAATCTTTGACATAATTTCCTACAGCATCCTCCTGCAGAAACTGGCTGTCCATGGCTTGGACATAGGCACTCTTCATTGCGTGGAAAACTGTCTGGATGGCTGGGCTCAGAAAGTGGTTGTAAATGGTAGCTGGTCACCATTGGTGATCCCTCAGTGTTGGGGCCAGTTTTGTCAAATATTTTTACTAATGACCTGGATTGAGGGTATCAAGTGAAATTCAAGCAATTTTTCAGATGATATGAAGCTGGACAGCTCTGTAGATATACTTGAGGACAGGAAAGCTCTTCAGAGGGACATGGACAGGCTGGATTGATGGGCCAAGGCCAATGATAGTGAGGTTCAACACGGCCAACTGCCAGGTCCTGCACTTGGGCCACAACAACCCCATACAATGCTAACGGCTTGGCGCAGAGTGGCTAAAGAGCTGCCCAAAGGAAAAGGACTTGAGGGTGTTAATTGACAGCCAGATCAATATGAGCCAGCAGTGTGCCCAGGTGGTCAAAAAGGACAATGGCATTCTTGCTTGTACTCAGAAATAGTATGACAAGAAAAGTGATTATGCCCCTATACTTGGTGCTGGTAAGGCCACATCTTGAATATCGTGGTTTGAATATCAGTTTTGAGCCACTCGCTACAAGAGGGACTCTGGAATGTGTCCAGAGACAGGCAACGAAGCTGGTAAAGGGTCTAGAAAACAAGTCTTATGAGAAGTGGCTGAGGGAAATGGGGTTGTTTAGCCTGGAGAAAAGGAGGTTGAGGGGAGATCTTATCCTTCACTATGACTCTCTGAAAGAAGGTTGTAAGGAGGTAAGAGTCTCTTTTCCAAAGCAACAAGTGATAGGACAAGAGGAAATTGTCTCAAGTTGTGCAGGGGAGGTTTAGATTGGAGATTAGGAAGTGTTTTTTTCACTAAGAGGGTTGTTAAACGCTAGCACAGGCTGCCTTGGTATGTGGAGTCAACATCCCTGGAGGTAGAAAAGCCACTGAGCTGCAAGCAATCGAAGGGAGAACTACTGTGCAAGCTGTATGGATATAGAAGATCTAAAAAGAAACTCCAATCCAGACTTAGAAACAACACATAGAAGCTCAGCATAAAGTTTGAAAAGCCAACTGCAACAGGATCATCACAAAGGCTAAATCAGATTCACTAGAGTCTGTAGCATGCTTTACTTCTCCCATATAGATTACCCAACAATAAGCCTGGCTATTTTCAAAGCAAACAGGTTACTGTCCCTGCATATTGCTCAGATTAGCTGTGAAATGCTGCTGCTATGGAACAGAGTGGTAAAGAGAAGATAGACAAGGCAAGACTGAAAAATTCAGAGTACCACTTTTTTACCAAAGGGCATTTAACTGTTGATAAACCCCACTGTGACTCTTTTAGCAGATATGCAGTTTCCACCTCTCTTCTCTGCTGCAACTTGTTACTGGTGCTTTGCAAGAAAGATAGTCCAGATGGAAAGCTAAGTTCAAACTGGGAAAAGAGAAGGAATGTGATGCTAAAATTAAAATTTCCAGGATGTGCAATAAGTAGAGCTTATTTGGAATGAAAAAAATTGTGGTTTTTCAATCTGATACAGCCCAAGAGCCTGAAATGCCACATTACCAGTTACCCTAATAAAGGCTTGAAACAGTCTGTCAGTTTTTCAAATTCAAATCCCGTTGAATCTACATGAAATATTACACCAAATCCATACAAAACATTTCAATATTCCTCTCAAAATCTCCCAGAAATTTAAATCTAAGAAAAATACTTTCATCCTCTTCTAAATGTCTATATATTTATTTTGGTCTTGCTGCAGGATAAAATGAAATTTTGAGTTATTCAAATAACACACACTGATAAGATCAAGCTATAGGAATTAGTAAATTGTGTATGAAGGAGTCATGTCTTGAAGGGTTATCTGATGTCAGCAAGGGTACAATCGTTTTGCAGAGGCTGAAAGTGTTACAGTGAAATTAGTACCTCTGCCATAATCTCTCTCATTCACTGGTTTGCTCCTTAGCTTGTATGTTACTGACTAGAGGTCATAGTTGTATGGGCAAATAGAGATATTGTTAAAACTTAATTGCCACTAAATATCCACTATATCATTAAATTTTAAAAATACTTCACTGCAGGAAATGCTTTAGGCAAAACATGAATTCACCTGTTTCTCCCTGTTATTTCATTCTCGGAGTGGAAAGGGTTAGAATTAGAATGTGACCTAAAGATCAGAAAAAATTAGCCATAAAAGGCTGAGAAAATACTGTTGTGCCCATCAGAAACGCATGTATCAAAACACCAGCTGTAATGTCCTTATTTCTAAGGAAAGAGAATGAGGTTTGTTTTCTCCTTTAATTCTTGTCTATCAATAGTTGTTTGCACTGAATCCTTCAAGGAATGCGAGTATTTAGTGCTTTGCTTATATGCCCAGATACATGTGTACCTCATAAGAAGTAGTCTTGTAAAAGATTCACAGAGCTGTGCTTGCTCTGCCTGTCACCACTCTCCCACAGCTCAGGCTCAATGCATCATGGTTCCTGCCTGGCTGTACTGCAGGGATGATGATAGTGGAAAACTTGTTAAGGACGCTCAACCACTGAACTAAATTTGATTCAGCCAGCAGCACTTTTGTATTAGAGAGCTAACATAGAATGGTGCTGGGGCACAGTTCTTTTCTTAAGGTGAACTGATATTCGTGATAGTGGATCTTTTTCTTTTTCCTCTTCCTCTTCCCCTCCGCCCTCCACTTTCTTCCCCATCAGCAGCTTTCCTTTAGGATTGAAAAGGACAAAGGTACCTATCAAACCATGGCTTGTTCTGTTTTAGTGTGTTGTTCCAACAGCATCTGTTTTGTCTGCTGAGTATGTCAAAAGAAACAAGTTGCATTTTTCAGGCAGAAATCTCTCATTCCGATTTGACACATTTTAGTGTCCAAACGCACTAGTTACATAAAAGCAAAACACAGAGACCAGGAGTGAGGAATTTTCATCAGCAGGGTGAGTCTTAAAATGCTATTTCCAGCAGACTTCCATGTGGAGAAAAGGGGTGACGTAATGCTGCTGTGAAACAAAACAGAATCAAGCCACACGGCCAATCCCTGAGCCCTTCCCGGGAGGTGCTGGTGCCACTCGGAGAGGCGAGCGGTCGGCCCCGGTCTCGAGTCCCCGCTGAGGGCTGTGCTGGCCCCGGGGCCGCGGCGGCCTCACCGCGCCCGCCTCCCTGACCTGCCACGGGCCGCCGCCAGGTGGCGCTCCTGCTTCTGCAAACGCCCCGCTGGGCCCACACCCCCCCGGCCTCCTGCGGCCTGCTGCCCCTGCCGCCCGCGCCGCCGACTGCCGCCCGTGCCGCCCCTGCCGCCTCTCCGCCCTGCCGCCTGTGCCGCGGACATCCGCTCCTCCGCCCGTGTCATCCCTCCTGCCCGTCCCGCCTCTCCGCCCCTGCCGCGGCCTGCTGCTCCTGCCGCCCCTACCGCCTCTGCCATGGCCTGCTGCCTCTCGTGCCGCGGCCTGCGGCCCCACTGCTTCTGCTGCCCGTGCCACAGGCTGCCACCCCTCTGCCCCCGCCGCCTGTACCGCGGCCTGTGCCTCTTCAGTTCCACGGTCTGCCACCCCTTCTGCGCCACAAGGCAGCACCTCACTTTTCCCAGCTACTGCCAGGATGGCCCTCTCCTGCAGGGAAAGCTCACGGCCCCTGTTGCATCCAGCTGCTTGGTGGCTGGGGCTGCAGCTGTGCCTGCCTGACTCCTCCAGTGCTGCCAGTGTGGTCTTGCCCAGCCCTTCTGAAGTCTCCAGTTCTGCTGCTGTTATAAATTCAGACCTTTTTTGAGTCAGAGTTTATAATCAGAGGATATGAAATCAGGAGCTTTCCACAGCTCCTTGGCATATTTTCTCTTCGGGTATATCGTAGAGTGCTATAGAAACTTAGGGTGGCTGCTAATACAAGGTTAAAAAGAGTTGGTAGCATCAAAATGGCTACAAAACTGCCTGTTATGTTGACTCTCATAACTTGGAACTAAAGAGAGTGCTATAACAGTGTCTGGCCAGCAGGTTGAGGGACCGAAGTGGGTCTCTCCCTCTGCTCTGCTCATGTGAACCCATACCTGCAGTACTTTATCCTGCTCTGGAATCCTCAGCACAGGAAAGACGTGGGCCTGTCATTACTCTCCTGTAAGGAAAGGCTGAATGTGTTGAGGTTATTCAGCCTGGAGAGGAGAGGGCCTCGGGGAGACCTTATTGCGACCTTTAAGTACTTGTAAGTGGAGTCTATAAGAAAGATGAGGACAAACGTTTTTGTAAGGCCTATAGCAATAAGACAGAAGATAATGATTTTAAACTACAAGATGGTGGGTTCAGACTGGATATAAGGAAAAATTTTTTTACACTGTGGGTGATGAAACACTTGGAACAGGTTGTCAAAAGAGATAGTAGATGCATCATCCCTGGAAACACTCAGCGTCCGGTTGGATGAAGCTCTGAGCAGCCAGATCAAGTTGCGGATGTTCTCGCTCATTGCAATGGGTGTTAGACTAGATGAACTGTAAAGGTCTCTTCCAAACAAAGCTGTTGTATGGTTCAATGATTCTGTAATTACACTGCCACTTGACACAAACCTGACAAGTGATGGACTTCACTCTGTCTTATATGGGACATCTAGTTTTGTATATAATTTTTTCTGAAACTGTAGCTGCCAGCTATAGTAAGCTATTACAAGTAGTTGTGTGAGTTACTAGTACAAAACCATCTCTGGATAACATTTCTAGCTGTGCCAGATTACAGATAGTGTTAGAATAATAGGTTGTAGTTTACTATTATCGTGACATTGTTCAAAGACCCTTTCTTCCAAGAATTACCTACTACATCCATGACTATTGTATTTAAATTGGGGGGGGGTGGGGGGGGGTGGGTGTATTTTTTTTTCACCTTTGCATGGACTGGCTGAGCTCTACCAACAGAATCACTGAAATACCTACCATACAGTTTTCTAAGCACATTGTGTTATCACAATAGGGTAAAGAAAAAGGAAGAAGAACAAAGCCTAGATGAAGGATAAGCAGCAGAAATAAAGAAATGGGAGCTAATCTGCTTACTGTAAACATGCCATTCTGGCGTGTTTCACTCTCCTAAAATAACGGAGTTGTTGACAGTCATTTGGTTTGGAGAGAGGAGGGAGCTATTTTAATTCTCTTTTAGATGAATCAAAGCATCACATTTATGCAGATATTAGAGTATTTTATTTTTATCTGCACCATCAATTTTTTCTACTGTTAACACCTATTGAACATTTTCTGCTTTGTAAGGTTATGTTTAACTGCATAAGAATTAAGCATAGATATCCTCAGTGACTCTTCACACCAGAAAAAAAAAATACTTAAAAGAATCAGAACTTAACTTTTGTTAATTGGTACAAAGATATTAATATGTTCTTTGTGCATGTAAGCTCTGGATATTGTTAGTAGACAGCTTCAGTGGGGTGTCTGATCATAGGGTACAAAATTATTCAGACCTAGGACTTCCATGGTTGTCTTTCCGTCCTTTAGTGTCTATTTAGGTTCTAGTTAGCATGAAGAGTGCTGGGTGGTGTAGCAATTTATTAAAGTGCATGTGTGGCATAAGGAATTTAATAACCTGAATGACTAGTTTTCATTCATGCATATCCTGCCTGCTACAGCCTGATTCAACTATATTGCTGCTGCCAAACTTCCTGTCTGTTGTTTTAAGAATATTTTTTGCAATATTGATTCATGTCTTTAATCTTCTGCTCTTCCTTGTGTGTTTGCTTCCTGCTTTTTTTTTTTTTTTCCCCCCCCTGGATTCTTCATTTTTCTCTGCTGTCTTTTCTGCTTTTTCATGTTCACCCACATCATCTTCAGCTCTCTGGTATTTCAGTCTGTTAATGCACACAAACATTCTGCCAAAACAGGTTAGCTAGAAATAGTGTTGTCTTTAGTGACTGCTTCATTTTCAGCACTACGTTGTACCAGATGTGATTGGCAGAGGTCATGTTGTCAAGTCTAAGAGTTTCTAAGTGGTGATTAGCTGGACTGGTGATATCTGGATAGGGTTTGATGGACACTTAACTTTACACTGCATTAATCTTTCCCAGACACAGATACTTTACTCTTCTAGAAATGCCACACTGGATGATTTACTAGGATTTACTAATTATTGTGGTTGTTTGGCTGTTGTTTTGCCTCTGCACACCTCATTTGTGAACTCTTCAGTCTCACCCTGAGGAAATATAAAATGAGAGAGCTGCATGAAGGTAAGAGGAATGTAAACAAAACGTCTTCTGAATAGCATTTCCCAAAAGTCTGATACTTTATTTTAACAATGTGATATTGCAACTCAAGTTATGGAGCTCAGAAAGTAAGTGCTGGAGCACATGAGGATTCCTCTGAAATGTTAATGTCCTAGACAATTTCTCTACATCATGCTTTTACCTTTCCTCTTCTAACCTTTTTCTGCTTCCCCTGCAGTTATCTAGGCCACAATAATCCAAACTCTGATCTTACGCATCCTTTCTTTGTCTACTTATGCCTGTATATTCCAAAAAGATAAGATGATAATTTTAAACATCTGATTAGCTTTTAACCTGTGTTTATAAGTAATTGTAAAAATTTATATCTGAGTTTATTTATTTTGTCTGTGGATGCATTCAGTGCCACAAAAATATTAATGATTTAAAAAGAATTGTGTATTTCAGCATGACAGGTAGCATACAAAGCCATTTCACGCAGCAGAATACTTGAACATGCTACATGCCCAGATTACGGAATAAAAGAATCTGTAGCTGGCACATATTGCTCCTCAAAAAGGACCTGAATATCAGCCTAGGAAAAATGCTTTAACTGTGGAACTACAAAGAAACTCAGAAGATGTAATGAGAGTTGCATTTCTTGCAGTATAACAGCCTTGTGGCACACAACCATTTTGGGTATGTTTACAGTACAGTTAAGATTAGTTATGTATTCTTGAAATAGCAAGTAGTATCCTAAGCTTTGTATTGTTCTTAAAAGTACATAAAATGATTACCTCTTGGATGAATTTGATTGAAATTTTTAAGTGAAATAGAGTTGGTCAGGAGGTTCAAGAGTGCACATAATGCAGTTCAGTTTGTAATGGGCCTCAGTCCTTGGTTCTATGAGAAAACTATTGCACCTGAGGTTTATTTTTTACTGATCTTTTCTTCACCAGCCACAGGAATCATTCCCCTGAGGAGAGGACTGTTCACTACCCGACCAGTGCACATTTTAGCATGGAGCAGAAGCAAAAAAGAAAAGACTCTGAGATAAAGACTGCACTTAGTGGGTCATTTGAAAGGAAACTGGAGCAAGAACTACATTAAGCAAAAAGCTAGGAGCAGCTTCCCAGGAATACAATTCACCAGGCTCACCCCAGTACCCTTAGAATGCAATTGTTTTTGAAATACATGTATCGTACTATCGTCACTCCAGGTGATTTTCTTCACCTAGCAATAATTCCAGGAATTCACTTTGTGTCAGTGTCATATATTCCTCACCATCTGTTTTGGTCTACAAACCCACTCCCGTTGTGCTGTACTACTTATAAAAGTAGACATAGCATCTATCGATTTTCGTGATTCAGTCCTTCATCTTTAAGGTAAGGATAATACTTCTCAGATAGCATGAGTTTTGTAAGGCTTTGGTCAGTGACATTTGTGACATGCACAAGAACTATTCAGGCAATGCTCTTGAAAAGGCTATAAATAGAATAAACCGTAATGCCTTTGGGAATGCTACAGGTTTTGAGGCGTTTTTAAAAACATCCAAATACAGTAATATTTGGAAATATTGCCATTCATGTGCCATAGAATTTCAAGGACAAACCCACCGTATTCTGTTATTCTATTTTAATTGTTGATTACTGTACTGAAATGACAATTTACTTGAAATCATGAGTTTAGTTACTTAATGCTTATGGGAAATTTGCAGGATTCATTGCTCAAGTTGTATCACCAGGAATATAAATTTAAGGACTCTAAGGAGTGGTTTTCATCAGCAGAAATACACATAGGAAATTAAAAAAGAAGGTAACTGTATTGTTCACATCCAGTACATGATTGCTGCAAAATGCACGATCTTAAAATGAATAGACAGCAGAGAAATAACTCTTAAAATCATACACCTGTTTACCAATGGAGTGGTTGAGGCATTTAAGAAAAAACACCTTTGTGAATGAAATCTCTAAATATAACTTAGGTTTTGATTTCATCACATCTTGGCTGAATAGATAAAGTTATTTTTTGTTCTTACTAGGTCATAGGGGAAGGTTTTTTTTAATAGTGACAATAATGGCTAAAAAATCTGTCTTCTTTACATACTAAGTGACTTGTCAGACTTCCTTCAAAGCTTACTGTCAATTCTTTGTCATGTTCCTTTGGTATAAGGTGGTCTCAATAGAAAGGTATATCTGATCTTTAGTGGGACAGTGTAGAAGTAAAATGTAGAAGTACAGTGTAGAAGACTGAGACTTAAAGATTATTTTAAATAAAAAATCTGATGTTGGTTATATATTTTGTGTATTTGTTGCCTTAACTGACTGCAGTTCACATCTCATAGTTTGACAGTGCTATGCTGATGAAACAGTTCTTCCACCTCCTTAACCAGTCTTTCAGCCCATGGCAAAGTAAATAAATAAATGTCTACATGATAAAAGAAGACATTAGTTATTCGACTGTTATTTATATCCTTATGCAAGCTGTATATACATAATTTGTCACTGACATTTCACTTGTCTTAACAAAACCAAAATGAACCTTGTGATCCAATCTGTATTGACTATATAGCCTAGGGGAGGTCAGATAAAATCTCACCCTTTTTAACTACTACTGAAATACTACAATTACTTTCTAACGTCTTAAAATGACCATTAATTTGCTTTATTTCCCCCACCTTCATAGCAAGATGGAATGCTTAGCTTTAGGACAATATAAAACATAAATTGTGATTGTGTGGGATGTTTTTATTCCCATCGGTTTAGTGAGAGGTGTACTGTCTCATAGGGTATTCCAGCAATCAGTGCCTAGATACTTTTTTTCAAGAGGAATCCTTCAAGGGAATGACTAGGAAGGTCAAAAGAAGTGAACAGTCTAAGCAATTTCCATATGACCGTCTTTATCAGCACTGGACATCAAGCATATATCTGCAAAGTGGAATATGCTTTAAGAAAGTTTGTTTTTGGAAGACCTCATTTTCAAATTATGACCATTGTATATTAGAAATACAATTACTGTTAAAAACTGTCATTCAAACTCGAGATTTCAGGGAAAAGCATCTCAATTTTACGCTGATGAAAATGCAAAGGTTCTTCCATCTCTGTTCAAGGCTCACATTTTTAGTCACAGTTGCAGCCTGCCATTATGTCTTGTATGTAATTTTTGCTTGCTCATTTGTTATGTTTTTCAAAGCTGGGAAATACTTTTTATTTCATACACTATTCTTTCCAGTAAAAACTGTATCACATAAACCATCATTAAAGTTTCAACTAAAATTAATTTGAAAATTCAGATTTCAGTCTTGTTATTTTCTTTTACATTGCTTGCAGAAATGAAAAGTAATACGTCCTTCTTCATTGTGCTGAAAATTTTACTTCAATATGAATCTATTCCTTTGTTATGCCTAAGAAAATCAAATGTAGCTTACTCCATGCTGCTGCCATTGCTGTTGGCTGCTTGAAATGTTATTGCTCTGAAGTGCAACTGTCAGCAGAGACTATCAATAGACAAATGACAAAATCAAAGGCATCCTAATGATAGTGAAAATATCAAGCCAGAGTCAGAAAAAACTCTTACAATAGCTTCCTACAGAGTGTCATTTTATTAACAGCATCAAAATGTGGAATGATTTAGACTGAACACTGTTACTAATTCAACTTTATTTAAGGCCCAATACTGTTATGTTATTCTGTTCACTTGTTTAAAAAAAATGCTAATTCCACTCTTTGATTGTAGAGCAGATCATCGTGATAACAGTACTAAACAAGCTGGTTTGAAGTACAGTGGAATGTAATACTAGCTCCTTTGAGAGGGGTAGGTGATTAATTGATTAATTGTAAATATTTTCATGTTTCCATTACTGAGCAAGACCTTTGACCTTGCAAACTCATGTTGATATTTGTATCTCATTCTGTTTTTTAATCTGTGATTTTGAGAGGCCTGGTGAGGCCTCATCTGGAGTCCTGTGTCCAGTCTGGACTCCTCAGCTCAAGAGGGACAGAGAACTACTGGAGCGAGTCCAGCACAGGGCCACCAAGATGATCAGGGGACTGGAATGTCTTTCATACAAGGAAAGGCTGTGGGAAATGGGGCTGTTTAGTCTGGAGAAGAGGAGATTGAGGGGACATCTTATTTACAAATATCTAAATGGTGGACATCAGGAGGTTGGGACATCTCTTTTTCTATAGTATCTAGCAACAGGACAAGGGGTAATGGGGTGAAGCTGGAACACAAAGAGTTCCACTTAAACATAAGAAAAAACTGTTTCACTGTGAGGGTGATGGAGCAGTGGAACAGGCTGCCCAGGGGAGTTCTGGAGTCTCCTTCATTGAAGGTCTTCAAGACCCACCTGGACATGTTCCTATGCGACCTGATCTAGGTGAACCTACTTCTGCAGGGGGATTGGACTAGATGATCTCTAAAGGTCCCTTCCCACTCCTACCGTTCTGTGATTCCATGATTCTATGCTCTGTAAGGTGTATGCATTCTAGACACATAGAAAACCAGCAAAATTTTACCTTTTTTTTTGTTAAAAAATAGTATCTAATCCTATAGCAGAATTCTTTTGGTGTTTAATAAAATAAGAAAATCTGTATCTCATAAATGTATCACATCTAAACCAACGAAAATTATAAAAGTGATACAAAAGTTTCCACAGAAGATATAAGGAGTCTTATTTCAGAATATGGTCTGAATAAAGATGAGTTGATGTCCAGGTTTTGATCACAGGGAAAAAGACTATAAATATCAAAATTTGAAGATGACTCCAGTAACTGGAAAAAAGATGGCTCACTCATGTTTAGAATGTTGGTTTCTGGAGACACAGCTGAATGTCAAGAGGATGGGAAAATGATGAATGGAACTAGTTCCTTTCTTTATCACCTCTACTGAGTAATGTCTTTTAAAAAATAATTGTATACGTATCATCATTACCTGATACCCATTAATTTACAAGTCTTAGATAACAACTTTCTGTGACCTAGTACTGACATGTTGTTTTCCAAATTAGCACAGGTATGCTATAAACTACAGATTTCCTTATAGACTCATTAGGTAACTTTTAAGAGCTCTTAAGGTTACTGAACATCTCCAAGTTTGAGAAGTGTGTGGTTGTGAACCAGGGACCAAGGAATAAATTAATTCGTACTTTACTGTCTTAAAGACAATAGTGATGATTCTTGAGATGAAACGGAAACAGTCTCAAACCTGAACAGGTAGGTCATCTGCAACAGCACAGATGTAATTTGGAATAATAACACAAAAAAGCACTGCTATAAAAAATGTGCAGTTCATTAGTGTCCCACTACTAATATCACTCTTCTGCACACCACAGTCATTTGAAATTTCACAGTGACAGTGGAGTTTGGAGTCCATCACTTTTATCATTCTGAATTTACCTATTTTAGCTAAGGGGAAGAAATACCTGTAAGCAACTAAGGTCTGATTTATACAGCTGAGTAGTTTTTTATTATTTAGGCATTACAGAGTAACAGTGCAATATATAGTAGCCATGTCATTGTGAAAATTTATGAAATAAAATTTTTATATAGGTGATAATAATATCACTAAAATATATTATGAGAGTTTATTAGTCACTGTCAGGAGGAGTAAAGAAATCAGGTGCCTATAGTGTGGTTCAGAGAAGTGTGGACTAACAAGAAAAAGTAATAGTAAGATTGCTTTTTATTCATTTTATTGTCATCATTGCATAAATGTCTGTGATTCGAGTGGTAAAAATAGGCTTACTTCTATGTTTTTGGATCTGAACGTAAATCTTCAGAGAGATACAAAACTTCAAGATTTAGGATGAAGCCTTATTTTTTATTCGGAAAGATTAAGAAAGGTCTTTCTACATTTCTTTGCTTACGGGGTTTTTTTGTTCTTCAGAAATGATTAATGCAAAACTCTAGCATGCTGGTATATCTCAACCTAGTAACTTTTGATTGCACAGTTAACGTTTTATTTTTCTGAAGTTTTGAGAAGTTTTCTATGAAATTCTTAATGCAAAACAGATTATCATTTACCTTATTATGTATGTATCCCTCTAAATAAAATTACATATGACAAGTAATAAATGTTAATTACATTACAAATAAGAATTTCCAATTATTTTTAGCTTATGCAATTAGGTACCATCTCACAGTTAGTGTATTTTATGTGACTGTATATAGAATCATAAACGTATTTATATGGATTGTGTACCCTAATGTTTCACTTACCTTACTGACAGCAGTACTGGGCAGGCAACGTAAAGTGTATGAATTTTTCTTTCTTTCAGCTTTCTATGGCATTATCAAAAAGTATAACTAAGTTTTTCAATATTCATATGCAAGAGATACTGAAATTCAGATTTGCATTCAAAGAATTCAAATGTCAGAACTTAAAATTTGGTGTTCACAAGCACGTAGTTGTGAAAGATGATAAGTGTATTTATCATATTTAAGGAAATTAGTTGTTTGATAATATAATGGGCATTGTAAAACAGCATTTAAGAATAAATTGCACATTTATTGCCCTGAAGACATGTCAAGATTTGATAGTCAGCACATTCCAACATAAAGAAATTTGGAAAACAAGTATTTCTCCATTCTATGCAGTGAGTCACCACATAAAAATAGAATTTTTCCTCCAACAAGGTAAAATGGAAGCAAAACAATTACATTTTTCAGGAAACGTAGATGTATTTATGTAGTATTGTAATTACTATAGTGTGGCATGTGTTATAGGATTTATTTATAAGTATAAAGAGTTTTTCTATGTGCAAGTAAAGGAAAACTGGATATTAAATCTATGCTTGCATGAACAATCAGTGCTTTTAAGTTACACACTTGTCAGTGGCTGAGGAACTCCCAAGGTAGTTAGATGAGGAATAATAGCAAGAAGCTGTGACTAATTAGTAATGAAATGTTAAACAAAGAAAAGATGAAACAGTTGCTGTGAGAGGCATGTGATTTAATGACAGTGAGTACAAATAAGACAGAGGTACCGAATGCCTTCATAGCCTCAGTCTTATCTACAAAGACTAGTGAAGAAACTCAAGAAGAAAGTGGATGCAGTTTAAGTCAAGAGTTACTTGGGAGAACGTGATCTATAGTACAAGACAGTGCATCCAGGGTTGCTGAGAGAGCTGGACTGTCTTGCTTATCATCTTGCTTAGTAACTTGGAGGAGTTTATGGAATGCTTGAACGTGAGGTGTTCAGTGGACATCAGCCAGGGAGTATCAGTTGATACACTTGAGGGCAGGGCTGCTGACTAGTGAGACCTGGACAAGCTGGGACAATGGATTGACAAGAAGTAAATGATACTCAACAAAGATATATGCAAACTTGTACACCTGGGGTCGAATAAACCCCTCTGCAACAAAACAGGCTGGAAAATGACTGTCTGATGAAAAAGCTCTTCTGTAGAAGGCCTGTAGGATGTGGTGGATAGCAAGTAGAGTGTGCAACAAAGGTGGCTAATGACATTCTTTGCTGTATGAACAGATACACAGCCAGCTTACTGAAGGAGGGAATCACTCACCTTTATTTAAGACTTCCTAGACCACATGCAGAATACTACATGCAATTTTAGTCTCCCCAGTGCAAGGACGACATCAATAAGCATGACTGAATTCAGAGGAGGCCAGCAAAACAGTTGGAGGCGGCTGTCCTTGCTCTGTGAAGAGAGCTGTAGGACTAAGGATCATTTCATCTTGAGAAAAAAATTGCTTTAGGGAAATCTAACAGCAGCCCTGTGGCACTGACAACAGAGGCAATTGAGTAGACAGGAGGCAGGCTTTTCACAGTAGCACACAGTAGAAGGCTGAGAAAGTGTTCTTGAGCTGAAACAGGAGATGCTCAGGCTGGATCTAAAAATAGATCACCAAGATAACAGTCAAGCAGCAGAACAGAAGAGACCAGAGAATTTATGTTGTTTCTGTGCTGGAGGGTTTTTAATTGACTGGACAAAAACATGAGCAACCTAGTCTGACTTCCTATCCAGGACAATTAAAGTGAGGTTGAACTAGTGACTTCCTCAAGTTCCCTTCAACCTCAATGACCTCCATGTTTGTATTCAATAACCTTGTTCCGTGATTGGGCTGGAATGGTCATGTAGAACCACAGACCAACTGGATTATAAAAACTGAGCAGAGTGGTCAGTGGACAGTCAAGCTGAAAATATCACAATAAGAACCCTTACAAGAAATCCTGTTACTACCAATCCTGTTACACAGTGACTACCCACCCTGTCTAATTTGATTCCTTGCATGAATGCATCCCTATGCCAACACCTCATTAAATTAATTTTGCTTTTAACAAGCACTCTCAGTACCTGTATAACAGCAGTATGAAGTAAATTGAGCAATTGGAATTTACTAATATAGTAAATTGTGATGGAGATTTGGTTTTGACCTACAGGTCAAAAGCATTTTCATGTTTCATAATATTATTCCCTTCAGACATAGTTAATAACCCAAATTCATATTTCAAATTTTGAATTTTTAGTATTTATTCATATCTTCCCTGTGTGGAAGAGGAAGAGGTTAAAGACTTGTTGGCCAAGCTTAACATTCATGAGTCAATGGGTCCTGATGGGATGCATCCAAACTGCTGAGGGAGCTGGCTGATGTGGTTGCTAATCTGCTCTCCATCACTTTTTGACATCATAGAGAACAGATGAGGTGCCTGAAGACTGGAGAAAGGTCAATGTCACGCCAGTCTTCAAAAAGGGCAGGAAGGACAACCCAGGAAACTACAGGCCAGTCAGCCTCATCTCCATCCCTGGAAAGGTGATGGAACAACTAATTCTGAATGTTAACATGTCAACATGGATTCATCAAGGGGAAATTCTGTTTGACCAACCTGATAGCCTTCTATGAGTGCATAACCAGCTGGCTAGATGAGGGGAGAGCAGTGGATGTCATCTACCTTGACTTCAGCCAGGCTTTTGGCACTGTCTCCCATAACATCCTCATCAGAAAGCTCAAGCAGTGCAGCTTGGATGAGTGGACAGTGAGGTGGATCGAGAGCTGGCTGAATGACAGAGCCCAGAGGGTGGTGATCAATGGCACAGAATCAAGTTGGAGGCCTGTGGCCAGTGGGGTTCCACAGGGATCAGTTCTGGGGCCAGTCTTGTTCAACATCCACATCAATGACCTGGATGGCTGATTCCCCAGAAGGCTGTGCTGCCATTCAACGGGATCTGGACCAGATGAGAGTTGGGCAGAGAAAAACCTCATGAGATTCGACAAGGACAAGTGCAGAGTCCTGCACCTGGGGAGGAACAACCCCCACGCACCAGTACAGGCTGGGAGTCAAACTGCTGAAGAACAGCTCTGCAGAGAGAGACCTAGGAGTTCTGATAGCCAATAAACTAACCATGAGCCAGCAATGTGCCCTTATGGCCAAGAAGGCCAATGACATCCTGGGATACATCAAGAAGAATGTGGCCAGCAGGTTGAGGGAGGTTCTGTTCCCCCTCTACTCTGCCCTGGTGAGGCCTCATCTGGAGTACTGTGTGCAGTTTTGGACTCTCCAGCTCAAGAGGGACAGGGAACTTTTGTATAGAGCCTAGCACAGGGCCACCGAGGTGATCAGGGGACCAGAACATCTTTCATGTGAGGAGAGGCTGTGGGAACTGGGGCTCTTTAGTCTGAAGAAGACTGAGTGGGGGGGTCTCAATAATATTTACAAGTATATAAATTATGGATGTTGGGAGGTTGGGACATCCCTTTTTTTTATTGTATCTGGCAACAGGACAAGGGATAATGGGATGAAGCTGGAACACAAAAAATCCCATTTGAACATAAGAAAAAAAGTTAATTTACTGTGAAGGTGAAGGAGCCTTGGCACAGGCTGCCCAGAGGGGTTGTGGAGTTTCCTTCCTTGGAGGTCTTCAAGACCTGCCTGGACATGTTCCTGTGTGACCTGATCTAGATGTACCTGCTGCTGCAGGGAGGTTGGACTAGATGAGCTCTAAATGTCCCTTCCAACCCCTACCATTATATGATTCTATGATCTTGTATAGAAAGAGGTAATATGGAGGAATGCATGTCTTTGTCTTGTTGATAGTCATTAATATTACCATTGTTAGATTCAGAGTAGGGTTAAGAAAGGACTATGCTGAAAAAGCCAATAAAGTTGGTATGAAAGCAGAAGTATTACAGATTTTGGTTTTGTTCTGGGAAAAAGTGGTGGTTCTAGCCCCTATGAATCTGAAGATAAACTTCTAATTGTCTGAGTCAAACAGAGAAGTTTAGATTTTGTTTGAAGTTTACACCTAACACCTTTATACAAGTTTGGAACATGATAGTAGAGCTCTAATACACAGGTAAATTTAAGGCAAGTTGTTCAGAAAGCAGATACTCTAAAATAATTTAGAACTAAACTACTGACCATATGCAATTAAAAAAATTAGGATAAATTTGATACTTTTTGTCAATCTAATGTCTTTTCCTACCCTCTTCATCACCTTAGTATTTTTAATAGAGTACCTTACACTACTTCTGACAGATTATAAACTAATTAATTTTCTATTACAAAAGTTAAAAGCAAACATGTAGTCCTAGTCTTTTTCAATTGTATGTAACTCAGATGTAATTCCTGAAATGCAACCTGTGAAGTTATTTCTTAGCTTGAAAAGCAGGATGAAATATATCTGAAATTTGGCACTCTGGTGACACCTGGTCTCCTTAAGAGTCGTGGATTTCAATCCAAGGGAAGTTACAAGTACCCAGAGTTAAAAACTAGCCTTTATGTTTTCAGTATACCAGGAATGCACTAGAAAAATTTACTGACAAGGTGAGTAGGAAAAAAGGAAAATGTATAAAGAGTTTTATCATAATAATATGTGGGTGAAATGCAGTAGAAGTTTCTCTCTCCTCCATATGCAATTTCAAACGGCCATTTGTCCTAGAAGAAATATGCATGATGGACTGCCCTAAGAGATAAATGGTTTTGGCTATGTCACTGTGCAATGAATTAATGAGTGTCTTGGACATCTGTGTCTGAGCTTACTTTTCTTTTGTTTGCCTCAGAGGTTTTGAAGACCTCTCCAGTGATGGTAGATAATTATTGAGTTCCTCAAACTTCTTGTATTCTGTGCCTCTGAGATCCTTCCTCTAGTGACTATGACCTCTCCCTTCCTTCTTTTATTGTTCTATGGTAAAACCGTCTTTATATTTCTACAGAGGATTCACCTTCCAGACTTCAGGTACTGAGGAGTAAGTTACTATATGCTATGACTTTTTATACTAGCACCTCACAGTCTCATATGAATTGCAATTACATTTTCTCTTTTTGACATGTGTGGCCCCTCAAGGTTTTACACAGCTGAAGATCTGTGGGAGCTTACTCCTGAGCATCAGAAACAAGATAGCCCAGGTGAATGGCAGCTCCTTATTCCTCCATATTCAAGTACAGAATTATTTCTCATACAAAAGGTATAAGAATCCTTTCTGTAAAAATCTAAAGAACTATTTAGAGCTAAGGGAGACGTTTACTTAAAAATATGTCGATTTGTCCATTGAAAAACCATTCTGTTCCCACTTTTACGGTATAATTTCATAACCCATACTTATTAAGGATCTTTAAGAACTGGTAATTTGTCATTCAATGATCTAAGAAAAAGCCATGGATGACAATCTATATAATGAAAATTATTGAGATTTATGTGTCTCTCATGATAAGAAAAAGAATTAAAAGAAATGGATTTCTTGAATGAAAATAAATATATATGACAAAAGATACTAAAATTCAGAGGTGTAGGGTATGTTGAACCACCTTGAGAATATCTAGAAGCTCTGATCGTATTTGTACTTGCTTATGAACATGTTTGTCTGTAACCTTTATAGTCAGTTTAGTAACAAACTTGAATGAGCTTCTTGGTCCTGTGATTTTTCTTTAAATTTCTGCTTTGTGGACATGCTTCAGCAATATTGGGGAAAAAAAACCTACTTCTGAAACAAGTTTATTCTAAAATCTTTAGAAGGACAAGGAGGTGGAGAAATCCTGTATAAGAGAAGAGGAGCCCAAAGAAAATTACATTGTCTTCTGTCTTGAGCTCCTTTGCTATTAGGCCAAACAAGTTCTCAGAATATTTTCTAAATCACATTCTTCAAAAGCGTTCAGAAAGCTTGTAACTGAATTCCTGCTGAAGGAAAGTAAAAAAAAAATGACTAAAAATCAGAGTAATATCTTTGTAAAGAATAATGTTTGTTTTATTTACCACATATTTTACATTCAATGTGACTCGTTAAAAAAAATCCTGATATTCCAAGGCTAGAGATCACCACGGCATTTTAAGAAATAGGGTAATATTTGTGTATAAGTTGATGTGTTACATGGTAGGTCTATAAATGTGGGAAAGCAGTAACCAAGAATCAGTGCAAAATTTTGGTGAAAAATATTTGCTGAAGAAACAGTTCAGCATTTATAAATAGAATTGGACATTCATTTTTGTCTATAATTTTTCAAATTTTGGCTCCATTTGAACATCTTCAACACTTCCCTAGTCTGGAGTGTTATCATGGTGCAGACGAAAATATGTATTCAGGGAGTTTTTATTTGTTTCTAAGATGTAGGAAGAAATAAAGCCTTCAAAGTAATCCTTAATAACAGTCTTACAAACTAGAACAACAGAAAAAAGTTAAGAAATCTGTCCTGAAGATCCCTAGATAATACATAACAGATTTGCTTCCCTCATCAGACTCCATGCTATCCATAAATTGGCAATTCCTTTAACTTTTTGGTGCTTTTATTTTACTTGATTCATTTGATTATTGAAAAAACAGTGTTCAAATCTGCAATTTGAATGTCTCTACAATCTAAATTTTCGTGTAAATTTTTCAGGGTGCACAGCATGAACATATTGGGCTTTGGAAACAGAAACTTATATCATACATGCATGTTAGAGGGCACAAGAATATTGTTGGCAAAAGCTACCAGAATGCTCTGATAAGGCAAAAACCTGTAATATGATGGCTAACATGATGGATCCACTCTAAATGTGGTAGGTTTGAGATTACCTGGAGCAGTAATGTTATTAGCTCTGCTTACCAGTTTAAGAAGAACTCAGGGGAAAAAAATACTCTACAAAACATGACATAAGCACAGATATAAAACAATTCAGTGAGAACTGGTGTGAAAGCAGATCAGAAATCAGTCTTTAATAAGAGTAGCCTTTGCACTTAATGCAAACTTCCAGCTGGCTAGGGAAACCTGTTTATGAAAAATAAGCAATCCCAGAAGAAAAACAAATTAAATTGCAGGAAGCGACTTCTTACCAGTTTGAACTAGTTCTGTATTTTCTGCTGAAGTGATCAATTTTCTTTTATTCAAGTTATCAAATTATGTCCTCAGAGATTTTCCGTTTCTTTGCAGCTGGAGAGTGTTTGGATAAAACTGAGGACATAATTCAGCTCACAGTTTTTGAAGGGCTTTGGTATCTTTCAGGATAAAGAATTCAATGTAAATGTGAGATTATTATGTAGAAGAAGAGCTGTGATCTTGGAAAGCAATTAAAAAAGACAATGTAGAAATTATTATCAGGTTCATGAACAGAATAATGAAGGCTAATACATCTTTTACTATAGCTGCAAAATGCAAATGAATAACAATGTTTATTTATAAACTATTATACATGCAGGCTGTGATCTATTTGGAGATACAAATTTTTAAAATAAAAAGCAAAATTGCTGGAGCAGCTAAATAAAAGATATCTCCTAAGTTTCGAATTCCATTATTATCAGTGAGGATCTGCAGAGTTAAGGACACTGAAAGAAAGAAATAGTATTGATTTATGCAAAATCTTTGGGCTGGTTTAAATATTAACGTGATATATTTCTTCCCTGAGAATGTATGAATTTTTAGGATAAAGAAATGGATTCTGTGTCCTAGACAGGAAACAAAATCACCAGTATTATGTTCTCAGTGCTAATGTTAATTGTTCTGAATGAGCTGCCAATAGAGGTTTATCTGAGAATAGAAATGTGATTTTACCTGATTTAAAATAATATAGTTAGATTAACCATTAAACGAAAACTATGTCTGCACTTCTGCAAGTCTGTGCATAGAAACCAATTTCTCTTTGAACTTAGTGAAACTTGATTTTACTGAATTATATTAAAAAGCAGAACACATCTGCTCAGAATTTTTCTCTTCTACATCTCCAACAGGTGTACAGGGGAAGGATAAAACAAGAACTCAGTAGGGTTTCTTTTGTTCTGTTGTTATTCAAATTTTTTATACCTACTTTTTATTTCTCTTCTAAAACAGTTTACATGAATTAGCCCTATGCTAGCATACTGTAGTTTGTTTAGCAGGTTTGTGTGGCCAGGTTTTGGTAGTAGGAGAAGCTATAGGGGTAGCTTCTTTAAACAAAGAGCTTGGCAGAAGCTTCCCCTGTAGCTGACAGGACCATTGCCAGTTGGCTCTGAGATGGACCCACCACTGACCAAGGCCAAGCCAATTAGCAATGGAGGTAACACCTCTGTAATTAATAGATTTGAGAAGGGGAACAAGTTGCTGCACAGATGCCAAACTGTGGCAACAGCAGAAGGGAGAGAGAATGAGAGAACAAAATCTCTGCAGATACCAAGGTCAGTAGAGAAGAAGGCAGAGGAAGTGCTCAGACACTGGAAGAGAGATTCCTCCATGACCCGTGATGCAGCCCATGGTGATACAGCTGTCCCCTTGCAGCCACTGAGATTCACAGTGGTGCAGAGATCTACTTGCAGCCTGTGGAGGAGCCCATGCCAGAGCAGGTGCATGCCTGAAGGAGACTGTGACTCCATGGGAAGCACCCTGGAGCAAGTTCCTTGCAGGACCTGGGAACCCATGAAGAGAGAAGCCCTCACCAGAGCAGGTTTTCTTTCAGGACTTGTGACCCTGTGAAGGAGCCACACTGTAGCAGTCTGTTCCTGAAAGACTCATTTCCCTGTGGATGACTCACACTGGGGCAGTTTGTGAAAAATTACAACCCATGGATGCGACCCACACTGGAGCAATTAGTGAAGAACTGTAACCTTTGGGAAGGACCCATGTTAGAGAAGTTCATGTAGTGGTGGGAAGTGTGATGAGGCCTCCCCCTGAGAAGAAGCAGCAGCAAAGTCTGTCTGTAGTGAACTGACCACAAGCCCCATCTCCCATTCCTCTGTGCCACAGTGAAGGAAGGGGGTAGAAACTTGAGAAGAGGAATAGGGGGAGGCATTTGAAGATTCCATTATTATTTCTCATTTTCCCTATTTTGTTCAGATTGTTGGTTCATAAATCAAACCAGTTCTTCCTAAGTTGAGTGTGTTTTGCCTGTGACAGTAATTGCTGAGTGATCTCTCTGTCCTTATGTTGACTCATGAACCCTTTGTTAGCTCTCTCTCTCTTGTGCAGTTTAGGAGGAGGGATAGAAGGACTGGATGGGCACCTGGTACCCAGACGGGGTTACATCACTACGATATATGAGGCCAAACTATTTTCAAAATTATCTACTAACTCTGAATGAGCAATTCTGTATAGAAAAGTCTGCTGTTTTTGGCTGGGATAATTTGCTTCGTAGTAGGCAGCATGGGGCTGTGTTTTGGATTTGTTCTGAAAACAGGATTGTTAACACAGGACTTGTTTTCTTACCACTGAGCAATGCTTGCACAGCATCAAGAGCTTTTGTGTCTTTCACACTGTACTGCCAGTGAGCATGCTGGGAGTACACAAGAAGTAGGAAAGGGATACAATAGGGACCCCAGCTGAGCCCCAAGATTACCCCAACTGAACGAAGAGGTTCATACCATACGATGTCAGTCAGTGTATGAAGCTTGATAAAGAAGTAAGAAGGGGAACATTCAGAGTTATAATGTTTGTCTTCCCAAGTAACCCTCAGGAGATGATCATCTGCCTGTTTATGGGAAGGAATGCTTAGCTTTTGCTTGCAATTTTGCTTGCAATTTTGCTATGAAACTGTCTTTATGTTAGCTCACACCCTTTAACTATTCTGATTCTCTTCCCATACTGCTGAGGGGGAGTGAATGATCATTTGAGTGGTACTTAGTTGTCAGCTGGGGTTAAACTATGACAAAACCAAAACTTGGTCATCTTGCTGAGTGATGTGTCTGAAGTCACTGCTAGGCTAGTTTTGGTCATGTTTTGAAAGGCTGTGGAGGTGAGTGGAGAAGAACAAATAAGACAGCTATCTGCAGAAATGAAAAAAGCATGGTTCAGTAAATTAAAGCCTCACTTTGGTTGTTGGGGAAACTGCATTTTCTTAGAAATTAGTTCTGAGCATATGTAGGAGAAAAAAAAAAAAAAAAGGCAGTATTTGGAAACAGCCAGGCTGGATTTCTAAGAGATAAATCGTGCCTGACCAACAGGGTTACCTTCTGTGGTAAAATGACTAGATCTATGGCTAAGAGGTGTCTACACTGCTTATAGCAAAGTTTTTTTACAAGGTCTATCGCAGAACCCTTCTACTCAATTTGGAACACTGTGATTTGGATAGCTGAAATAACAAATGGTGAAAAGACTGGGGTTTTTTGAGTACAGAGGGTAGTGGTTGCTAAGTCACAGAGAATTTCTGAGAGGCCTGTCTTGAACCCGTCCCGTTCAATGTGTTCATTAATACTGGTGCTCTCACAAAGTTTGTGCATAACAGCAAACTAGAGTGTGCTGATACACATGAGAACAAGCCTGCCCTTCAGAGGGCCATGGACAACATGGAGGAATGGACCAAAAATAGTCTTACAAAACTGAATGAGGATAAATATAAGGTCTGTCACAGATATGGACTAACGCTTTTGCATTTCCTGAGCACTGGCAGGCTGATGAAAACCTCTGCTGAAAAGGCCTTGATGATACTAGTGGACAGCAAACTGATCAGAAGCGTAACCAGTAAGTAGATCAAGGGAGCTGCTTATTTTTCTTGGCACCCATTAAATCACATCTAGAATACTATATCCAGTTTTGCACCCTCATTCACATTATTAGTGTCTTGGAAGTTACATTTACTTGGATTGCTAAATAGGTGACTACAAGATCCTCAAAGAAACATCTCTTTTGTTTTAATTAAGTAGTTAGCAGGTTTTGTATGTAATTGATCTATCTCCTACTCCTTAACTTCAAGGTACTTGCTGTTTGTCCATGCCTTTTTGATTTATAACTTCAATTGCTAATGGAAAATAGTGGTCACAAGGAAAAAATTAATGAAATCTCAAACTTGTCACTAACAAAGCAAAGCAGAAAAAAAAGAAACAGGAAACTGTGCATGAACAAATACCTTAATGTAAGTTTCAGTTCATTTCAGTGTTTTTTTCCTCACTTTTATTTTCTAGCCATTTTGTTGTGCAGAGTAAGGAATACACGAGAAGTCCTTAAGAACTTTGGTTCAGATTTCTGTCAACAGTCTGTTCCAACAGGGAAGAGTTACTGAAGTGTAGACAGTTCGGGCTGAAATCAAAGGTTGATTAAAACTGATAGAGGAAACTATGGGAGCTGTTGTAGAACTGACAATGTATCAGGAAGTGTTCAAGCACATATAGAAGTTGCACACTGTATATAGCAATCACACCAATGTTCATTGGAATAAATGACTAAAAAGAGTGCATATCTGCAAAAGCTGCTAGGAATGGGGTTTTAGCTGTTTCAGTCTGCAACCAAGGTCAAACTAAGCATTCACACTCAAAATTGAGATAAGTATGGTAAACTAAAATGCAAAAGTGAGGGAATATAAACATAATACGTTACAGATTAAAAAAAACATTGAAAAGCAGCAGAACCATGCATGAACGTAGTGAAAAATGGTTTGAAGACAAGCCAGTGTAAGATTGGAAACAGTAGTTACCTAGGAAATATAAAACAGAAAGTCTGCAAATATTGGTGCATTTCAATTAAAGATAAAAACTCTAATTCCTATCGTTCTTATGTAGTCTAGATGTTAGAATACAGTGACAAGTCTTTTGTTCAGCTTTGAAATAAGTAACAATATACAGAGCAGTATTTAAGAATGGAATAATGGAATTATAAATTGGAGAAATGGACTGGATTTAGATCTTTAGAAAACAGATAAAACAAACAAAATGTTCTAAATTAGTCTTACCAGGAAACATAAATATTCAAAGTTTGGTTTTGTTTGAAGTCTAATTTTTCTAAACAATGGAATAGGTTTCTGGACTGTCCATTCTATTTCATTACCTCTCCATGATATGCCAAATATCACAGTGATATTCTGATTTCACAGAAGTGATACTTCATTTCACAGCTAAGGAGGACTATCCTCATGCACCAGTACATGATGATGGCTGATTGACTGGAAAGCAGAGAGGGCCCTGAGAGTCTTGGTGGCCACTATAATGAACCAGCAATGTACACTTGTGACAAAGAGGACTAATGGTGTCCTGGACTGCATTATGAAAAGTGTTGTCAGTGACCAAGGGAGATTATTCTCCCCTTTTACTCACCACTAAGATGATAAAGGGACTGGAGCATCTCTCATGCAAGCAAAGGCTGAGACAGCTGGGCTGTTTAGCCTGGTGAGATAAAGGCTCAGAGGGAATATCATTGATGTGTACAAATACCTGAGAGGAAGTTGCAAAGAAAACAGCTCCAGGCTCTTTTCAGTGACAATGATAAGACCAGAGGCAGTGGGCACAGACTGAAACACAGGAGGTTCTGACAATATCAGGAAATACTTTTTCACTGTGAGGGTGACCAAGCATTGTCACAGGTTGCTCAAAATGGTTCTGGAGTCTCCCACCTTGGAAATATTTAAAAATTGTCAGGATGTTGTCCTGGGTAACCTTATCTATGTGACCTTGCTTGAGCAGGATGGGCTGGACAAGGTGACCTCCAGAGATCCCTTCCAACTTCAAGCATTCTGTGATTCTGGGATAAAAGCAGTGATACAATAACAAGAAACAGAAGGAGACAAAATGATTAATTTCCTGTAATACTGCTTGAGAATATTTTCTAATTAAGTAGGAACCCCACCCCCCCACCATTCTATCATTTCACTTTCAATTTTGTCTTCAAAGATTTGATTTTTTGTTGTTGTTTATTTATTTGTTTGTTCCTTTTACAGAGCTACTCACTGACAGAAAGAACCTACCTTGGTCAAATATTAGGTTATTTTTCAGTATTCACACACTTTTACTTCACAGAGGATGATATCTCTGGTGCAGAGATCCCTAAACATCTCACTGTAAATGTAAGTGGCAGCATTCATCTTAATGAACTATGAGAAAGGAGGCATGTACAAATAGTTTGAAAGCTCTAGTCAAGTTTGAAGAACTGAGACTCTCAGTTGAAAAGTGTCATGGAAACTACAGTGTTTTATTAACTCAAAAAGTTATTGTGATCACTGAGTAGAATACTTGAATTACTTTGGTTTTATGCAAATAAAATGAGTTCAGTCTAGGTCAAGAATACGAATGAACAGTTAATATTTAAAAATGGCAATAAGTTACATTGTATATATTGAAAATAGTAGAAGTAGGTGCTATGCTGGTACTAATACCAAATATTTTACACTACTTTTGGCCATTATCTGTACTATAATTGTATCTAAAACTCTAGATTCCATCTTTTGAAATGCGTGTCATTTCTTAAGACTGAGGGCCTGACAACTGTGTGGTTTTCATAGTGGAAATGTTTACTAACAAATTCCCTCCTACAGTTCTCATTTGAAAAGCCTAATTCCTTATGTTTGCATCATAACGCACTGATTTAATGCTGCTTCACAAGCAGCACTTCACAAGGAGTGATCTCTGCATGGAAAGATTATAGGTCTTCAAACGTGCTTATCTGTTATAGGTGAGTTTAAGGTAATACTAACACAATTCAATTAAAAATCATAATGGCCTTATCACTTAGATATCAGATCAAAGAACAAATAGCTGTAGAGAATTCAATTAAAAGTTATTGATGTAACATACTGGCAGTATCTGTTGTTTAATCTAGAGTGGTTTATCTTAATTTATATTTTGTTCTAAATTCCTCCATTTGTTTGTCTTCACTGTAGTGTTTCTGAGTGATTAATAACTACTGATAGTACTCGGGTTTGCCTGACCTCAGTGTGAGTAATCCAGCTGCAGAAGTACATGTGTCTACATTGTTGCTTCTCCCTTAGTCATGCAAACACCATATCTGAAGGTGTTATCACACAGCTTTTAGTGCTGTAGACCTATGTCTGTGATACAATTGTCTATGTCTATGATACAATTTAATTCCTGGTGAAGTGACAGAGAGCATGTTGACCTCAGGCTAGCCAGAGGAAGACTGCCAGCCTTAAAATCAGAGAGTCATAGAACAATTTGGGCTGGAAGGGACCTTTAAAGATGCCAATCTCCGCTGCCATGGGCAGGGACATCTTTCACTAGACCAATTTGCTCAAAGCCTCATCCAAGATGACATTGAACTTTTCCAGTGATGAGGAATCTGCAGCTTCTGTGGGCAACCTGTTTCAGTGTCTGACCACCAGTCTCTTAGTAAACATTTTCTTCCTGATGTCTGAATCTGCCCTCTTTCAGTTTAAAACCATTGCCCCTTCTGCTGCCACTGCAGGCCTTTGTAAAAAGTCTCTCTCCATCTTTCTTACAAGCTCTCTTGAGGTATTGGAAGGCTACAGTAAGATGTCCCTGGAGACTTCTCTTGCCTAGGTTGAACAATGCAAATTTGCTCATCCTGTCTTCATAGGAGAAGTGCTTCAGCTCTCAGATCATTTTTGTGGCCTCTTCAGGACGCACTCTTAGCAGGCTGTCAGGGTTTAGCCCCAGCAGACAACTAAGCACCAGATAGTCACTCACTCATTTCCCCATTGGTGGCATAGGGGAGAAAATTGAAAGAGTAAAAGTGAGAAAACTTACGGGTTGAGATCAAGAAAGTTTAAGAGATAAAAGCTGCACAGAAAAAGGAAAGCTAAATTAGGAATTAACTCACTAATTCCCATCAACAGGCAGGTGTTCAGCCATCTCTGGGAAAGCAGGACTCCATCATATGTAAGTAAGAGTGATTTGAGAAGACAAACACCTTCCTTCTTCTTTGTTGCTGACCATGACGTTGTATGGTGTGGATGCCTTTGTCCCTACCGTGTCCCCTCCTAACTTCTTGTGCATCTGCAGCCTATTTACTGTCTGGGTGATGTGAGAAGCAGAAAAGGCCTTGATGCTGTGTAAGCACTGCTCAGCAATAACTACAACATCTCTGTATTATTAATGCTGTTTTCAGCACAAATCAAAACCAGCCCTTAACTAGCTACTGTGACAAAAACTAACTATCCCAGTAAAATCCTGCGCACACATCCATGTCTTTCTTGTGTTGAGGACTCCAGAGTTGGACATAGTATTTCAGGTAGGATCTCACAAGAGTGGAGTAGAGAGAAGAATTAACTCCCTTGACCTGCTGGCCACATTTCCTTTATACACTCCAGGATACAGTTGGCTTTCTGGACTGCAGGTGCACATTGCCAGCTCATGTTCAGCAATGTTTGATCCCTCAATCCATTAATTCCCCAGTGTGTACTGATGTTATGGATTTTTCCACTGAAGTGCAGAACCTTCCATTTGGCCTAGCTGAACTTTACATGGGCCCACTTTAAGGGGTCTGCCTGTCAAGGTCCTTCTGGAGAGCATCTCTTTCTCACTGGTGTGTCAACTGCACCACTCAGCTTGATGTCATCTGCAAAATTATTGAGATTATACTTAATTCCACTATCTGTGTTCTTAATGAAGATATTAAATAGTATTGGACTCTGTATTGACCCTTGAAGGACACTACTTGTGTCTGATTTCCATTTGGACATTGAGACATTGACTATAACTCTTTGGATATGATTATTCAGCCAGTTGCTTTTCTATTGAGTAGTCCCTCCATCAAATAAATATCTCTCCAATTTAATTGGTAAGAATATTGTGGAGGACTGTGTCTAACACAGTCTAGGTAGATTACATCAGTTGCTCTTTGTTGTCAACTAATGCAGTCACTCCATCATAGATGGCCAACTAGATTAGTCAGGCACTACTTGCCCTTGATGAAGCCATTGTCTGTCTATAATAACCTTCTTATCTTTCATATTTTTTGATTTGTCTTCCAGGAGGATCTGTTCTGTGATCCCACTGGGCACAGAGATGAGGCTGACTGGTTGGTATTTCCCATGGATCTTCCTCTTTATCGTTTTTAAAAATGTGTGTGCTGTTTCCTTTTCTCCAGTCACAGGAGACTTAGCTTGTCTTATGTGACTTCTCAAATATGATGCAGAGTGGCTTAGCAACTACATCTGCCAGGGTCCCTCAGGACCCTGGGAAGCATCCGGTTGGATGCCATGAACCTGAGTATGTTCAAGTTCTTCAAGTGATCTTCAACCTGATTTTCTCTTACCTTGTCTTGAAGTTCAGGGCCTTGGAGTTGTGGGAAGAGTTGTTATTTTCAGCCACTCTACCCCAAACCTGTAGTGTTGCTTGGGGTTGTTGTGGTCCAGATGCAGGACCTGGCACTTGGCCTTGTTGAACCTCATGCAACTGGCCTCCTCTTTCTTTTCTGACCAATGGACACATAGAAGACATTCTTATTTCTCTCCACATCCCCCACCAACTTTAGCTTTGTCTGTGCCTTATCTTTCCTAATCTCATCCCTACATATCTGGGCTGTGTCTCTATAGTCTTCTCAGGATACAAGTCCTTGATCCTACTCTCTGTGCATTTGTTTCTTACACTTTAGTTTGGCCAAGATGTCCTTACTCAGCCATGCTGATTTCCTGCCTTCCTTTTGTAATTTCATACACCTTGGAACCGAGAGCTCCTATGCTCCAAGAAAAATGTCCTTGAAGGGCTGCCAAATATGTTCTGCTTATTTACCCTTGCAAGCAGTTTTCCAGGCAGTGCTGTTAACCAATTTCTTAAACACCCGAAAGTTTGCTTTTCTGAAATTCAGTGTCCTGACTTTCCTCTTACGTGTCCTGTATCACTTAGAACTATGAATTCCACTAGGACATGGTCATTGCAGTGCATGCTGCCACCAGTCTTGACATGCTTAATTAGTTCTTATGTGTTGGCAAGCAACAAGTCCATTAACAATTCTTTTCTGGTCAGGCTATCACCCAGCTTAAGAAACTATCCTTATTGCACTCCAAGGGTTACCTGAACATCTTACAGTTTGCTGTGCTGCTTTTCCAGCAAATGTCAAGATGATTAAAGTCCCCCAGCAGAACCAGTGAGCCTGATTCTTCTTAAAGTAAGGGAATTTCATCAAGTAAACACCAGCCACAGAATTTCCTTTGTTAGTTTAATCTCTGTTTTATACTCATGAGCCCTCCACCTGTTCATTGCTATTTTTTAAAGACAGCTCTGTGCAGTCAATTTTTTTACATCTTCAGCCTTCCATACGTGTCCTTTCTAAACAGTTTATAGCCATCAGCTACAGTGCTCCAGTAATGTGATTTGTCCCACCAAGTTTCAGTAACTGCAATTAGATCATCGCTTTCTAGCTGCAAAGTGGCTTCCAGCTGTTACTCATGCTATATGCATTGGCGTAAAGAAACTTCAGTTGGGATATCAACTGTGTCACTTTTTAGAGAAACACACCGTAATTCCTTTCAGGCTCTGGTGAGTTGATCTTGGCTGTCCACCAGGTGCCCACCAGGTATTCTCTCAGTCCCTCCCCGTGGCAGGACAGGGACAGAAAATAAGATAAACTCCTAAGTCAAAGTAAAGACAGCGAAATCACTTATCAATTACTGTAGCAAGCAAACCAGACTTGACTTGCGGGAAATTAATTTAATTTATTGACAATTAATGGCAGACTAGAATAGTGAGAAATAAAACCAAAACTAAAACCACCTTCCCAAACCTCTAGTTTTTTTTCCAGACTCAACCTTCCCTGCAGCTCTTCTCTGTCCTCCCCTCTATAAGCAGAACAAGGGGTTGAGGAATGGGAGTTGCTGTTCATTTATAACACTTCATCCCTGCCACTCCTTCCTCTTCACATTTTTTCCTTGTTCCAGTGTTGGATTCCTCCCACAGACTACAGTCTTTCACAAGTTTCTCCAATGTGGATCTTTCATTCAGGCTGCAGTTCGTCAAGAAAAGGGTAGAGTCCTTCAGGAAATTACTACTCCAGTGTGGGTCTCCCTTGACCACAGTTCCACCAGAAACTTGCTTCTGTGTGGGCTCCTTTCCACAGTCTGCAGCTTATGCCAGGAGCCTGCTTCAGCTTGAGATCTTTTCAGGCTACAGCTTCCTTCAGGGCACATTCATCTGAGCTGACATGGAGTCCTCCACAGACTGGAGGGTGGATATCTACTCCACTATGGTCATCCATGGGCTGCAGGGGACTCTTTGCTCCGTCACATAAAGCATCTCCTCTCCTTCCTTCTGCACTGACTGTTGTGTCTCCATAGTGTTTCTTTTACATTTTCTTACTCTTCTCTCACAGCTGCTATTGCACAGTGAGTTTTACCTTTTAAAAAATGTGTTATCACAAAAGTGCTACTGCCAGATTTACCACTTGACTCAGCTTTGAGCAGCAGCTGTCCATCTTGGAGATAACTGGAACTGTCTCTCTGACATGGGGATAGCTCCTGCTCACCACCTGTGCAGACCTCCTCTTGCCCCGCTACCAAACTCTTGTCATGTAAACCCAATAAATAGCTCTTTCATGGGGTACCTAATGCATCATCAACCCCTGGCTCTTTTCCATTACACAAAATTCCATCCCCTTCCTCCACTACCTCCAGTTTAAAGATTTCCCTATAGGTACTTTTAGATATTTTGCTTCTGTGTGCTATCTGCCCTTGAAACGGGACTCAGACATCCTCAGGAACATCCCTAGAGACTTCCTGTGTAAAGATTTTATATGTATTGGAAAAGAAATTTGAGAACAGAACTTCAAGAACAGAACTTCAGTAAGAAAAATATCTTCTCTACAGGGAAGTCTACAGGGATTATAAAGCCAGCAAGAATTAGCTCTGTCTTACTAGCTTTTTAGCCATGGCAGAATCTGTGCAAGTGAAGGTGCCTTGGGTGGTTCCCAATGTATTGGTGAGGGATGAATACTGAGGTGGAGGCTTGTGACCTGGATTCCCCTTTCTCACTCTTTTCTAGCTCTTTTCAGACCACTTGTAGGCAATTACTTTTTTCCAGTTGGTCTATGTGTTTGCCAGAAGTCTGAGATCATCAACTTTTAGAAACTTTTCCATGCTTTAAATGGAGTTTTGTGATAAAGGTCTGCCTGTATGGCAGACTTATCCCTGTGGTTCATCTGCTTTATGTCAGCAGCCTTATGTTGGTTACCTCCTTCTATTTGTGGCTAAATTTTAAAAGGAACATTCAGACCTTTATGAAAGTGACTCAAAGTCATTCTTCAGTTGCCAATTTAGCTACAGCTCACTTGGCTTTTTGAACTGCTTTTGCAACTGGCTGCTATTCTTTTTGAATGAACTAGAAAAGTATAAGCAGCAGGTAAAATACATAAAAAGCTACATTCACATGGATCTTCTCATTGTTAAAATGATCATCATTTTCCAAACTCACTTGAGAAGTACACAGTATGTATCCTTCCTACCAGCTCTTTGATATTTTTATAAAGTGCTCTTAATTACAGTTTTCTTCAAAACAATCATTTTACTATTATGTAGATAAAACACACATTCAAAATGCAGTTTCCCTCACTGTGTGATGTTCTCATTATTGGATGCTGTAGCCGTGGAACAGAATAACCTAAAACAGAGACTGAAAGACTCTGAGGTCTTTCACCTGGCCCGATATTCTTTAGTTACCCTGAGCCTGCTCACAGCTGGGTAAGTTACCGTAGTCCTCTTTTTTATAAATCACCCTCATTTTACAGTTTCAGAAGAGACATTTTACCTATAATTCCATACCCCCCCCCCAAAAAAAAAAAAAGTAAAGCAAACCTGCAGGTTTTACTCAAATAATGTTTATGTGTTCCTGGGAATACAGTGTCCATTTTGCATACATATGGGCATACATTTGTTTAAACGTGTACGTGCATAAATATGTATGAAATGTGGAAGTTTATATATGTCTTTACATGTAAGTGTATGTGTTGTAATACCTCTATTCAGAAAATCAGCGTCACTGTTTCTGTTTATAGACTTCAAAAAAATATTAAATACAAGGTACAAAACATAAAATACCATCTGAAAAATAGTTCCTTTTGTCATAATCAGGTAAAAATTGAAAACAGAAGGTAAAATGACCATCAAGTAGGAAAAAGTTAGTTATACCAAAATATACAAAGAAAGTGATCCAACAGCAAGGTATCAGTGCAGCATATGCACATATGCAGATTGTGGTCATATAACCCTTGCTGGGAGCAGAGTGCCCACCAATTTGTTCTATCACTCCTTTGGGACAGGGACGAGAGAATTATAAAAAAAGACGAGTTAAGGACAGTTAGATCACTCACCAATTAGTGTCATGGGCAAAGAGACTCAACTTGGGGAGAAACGGTTTGATTTATTAATGAGCAATCAAAACAGAGTAGGGAAATGAGAAACAAAGATCCCAAATCTTAAATGACTCAATTGAGGTAGTTTTAAATGGAATAAAGACAAATTTTAGCATTTGTGAATACAAAACAGAAAGGGTTCCAGTAACAGTTCCAGAACTTCTGGAAAAGAGTGTGTGAAATTTAAGAAATCAAGACAGCAAAAAGGTGATCAATACCTTGAGCCAACTAAAGTGCAATTACTAATCAGGGTCATAAACACGTATTACATTAAAATACAGATGTTCTCACTTTGTTGGATCTGTTGCCAGACTACATAGATTTAATACAATGTGTTAGAAGTACCTTACTGGATCAGATGAAAGATCTGTGCCCTGAAATTATGTCTATGACAGATGACTAAGGAAAAAAAGTAAGAATAGGAAAACATGGTGGAGTTTTTAAGTAAAATGCTTTCTCCCTTTCCAGTGACTCATGGCTTTCAGAATCAGAACTGATGTAATTTTCTGTGATATCTCTCACTGTGTTTTAACTCTAGTAATTACCCACTTGGTTTTTAATTAGCACATTTAATATTTAAGTATTGTTAGAAATGCCCAAGAGAGCTGGTCGATATTCAAGTGCCACTTCCTCAAAGCCCAGGATCAGTGTGTCCCCACATGTAGAAAAGCACGAAAAGGAGGAAGGAGGTCTCCATGGATGAGCAAAGATATGCTGGGACAACTCAGGCAGAAAGCAATCATCTATGAGACGTGGAAACAGCACCTGGTTGCTTGGGAAGAAGAATGCCAGAGCATGCAGGGGTGCAACCAGGAAGGCTAAAGGCCTCCTAGAATTAAACCTGGCCAGGAAAATAAAGGAAAATAAACAGGGGGTTTTCATGTACATCAGCAGCAGAAGGAAGATAAGGGGGAATATGGGTCTACTGAGGGTGCTCTAGTGACCGAGGATGCAGAAAAGGCAAGTACTGAATGCCTTCTTTGCTTCAGTCTTTACAGCCAAGGCTGGCTCTCAGGAAGAGAGCAGGATAGGAGGATAGTCCAGCAAGGATAGTAGGATGGCCTGGAAAACAGAGGACTTGCCCTAAGTGGAAGTAGAAGAGGTTAAAGACTTGTTGGCAAAGCTTAACATTCATAAGTCAATGGGTCCTGATAGGATGCACCCAAATTGCTGAAGGAACTGGCTGATGTGTTTGCTAAGCCTCTCTCCATCATTTTTGAACAATCATGGAGGACAGGCAAGGTGCCTAAGTTCTGGAGAAAAGCCAATGTCACTCCAGTTTTCAAAAAGGACAGGAAGGATGACCCAGGAAACTACAGGCCAGTCAGCCTCACCTCCATCCCTGGAAAGGTGATGGAACAACTCATCTTCAATGTTGTTAATAAACATATGAAGGAAAAGATGGTTATCAGGGGGAGTCAACGCAGATGTCATCTACCTTGACTTCAGCAAGGCTTTTGGCACTGTCTCCCATAACATCCTCATCAGAAAGCTCAAGCAGTGCAGCTTAGATGAGTGGATGGTGGGGTGGATCGAGAGCTGTCTGAATGACAGAACCCAGAGGGTGGTGATCAGTGTCACGGAATCAAGCCGTTGGAGGCTTTTGGCCAGTGGGGTTCCACAGAGATCTCTCATCAGTGGATGAGGGGACAGTGTGTATCCTCAGCAAGTTGACTGATGACAGCAAAATGAGAGGACTGACTGTTTCCCCAGAAGGATGTTGCTACGACTCAATGAGACCTCAACTGGATTGAGAGTTGGGCAGAGAGGAACCTCATGAGGTTCAACAAGGACCAGTGCAGAGTCCTGCATCTGGGGAGGAACAACCCCATGCACCAGTAGAGGCTGGGGGTTGAACTGCTGAAGAGCAGCTCTGCAGACAGACCTGGGAGTCCTGATTGATAATAAGTTAAACATGAGCCATCAATGTGCCCTTGTGGCCAAGAAGGCCAATGGCATCCAGGGATGCATCAAGAAGAGTGTGGTCAGTAAGTCGAGGGACATTTTCCTCCCCCTTTACTCTTCCCTAGAGAGGCCTTAGCTGGAGTATTGTGTCCAGTTTTGGACTCCCCAGCTCAAGAGGGACAGAGAACTTCTGGAAAGAATCCAGCACAGGGCCACCAAGATGATCAGGGGACTGGACCATCTTCCTTATGAGGAAAGGCTGTGGGAACTGGGGCTGTTTAGTCTGGAGAAGAGGAGACTGAGGGGAGATCTTATTTACAAATATCTAAATGGTGGATGTCAGAAGGTTGGGGCATCCCTTTGTTCTGTTGTATCTAGTGACAGGACAGGGGTAATTAAATGAAGCTGAAATACAGAAAGTTCCATTTAAACATAAGAAAAAACTTTCACTGTGAGAGTGAGTGTGCCCTGGGACAGGCTGCCCAGGGGGGGAAGGAGTCTCCTCTGGAAGTCTTCAATACCTGCCTGAATGTGTTCACCTGCTTAGCCGAGAGATTTTACCAGATGATGTCTGAAGGTCCCTTCCAACCCCTACCATTCTATGATTCTGCAATTACAGCCTGTAGATCTATAATATAAATACATCAGTTAGAAATAAAGATATCTAGAAATATGCTTATGCTTATAGCATTTTCAGTAGAGTGCTCTTCTGGGGTCTTGGGACATCTTTCATTTCAGATGACAGCTGTAATTATTTAACCTCATTTTGGAACTAGTGGTCACGGACTCCATGTCAGATGTTGGGATAGCTGGGTGCTTTGTGTAGTTTTAGATCTATCAGCAGAGGTTTCCCCAGTCTGCTTCAAGGTAAGTTAGGAAACAGGTCATCCAGCAGTTGTCTGACAGGAGCAAGGATCCCCCAATGAAGGGAGAACCAAACCAAAATGACTAAAACTGCAGTGCTTTGTAGATAATGTGACAATGAGCATTTGTCCACACTTCAGGATTAGCAGGTCCCACCATGCTCTAAATAGCTCTGGAGCAAGTGGAGGTCCTGTCAAGCCTGCTAGGCCCAGGTAGATTTCTCACACCTCTGAGTGTAGCAGAACTTCAAGTAGGAATCTTCATGATGTGATGAATCTTCATATGTGCTTCCTAGAAAATAAAATCCAAACCCAAACCAAAGCCCAACCACCCTTTTCACCCTCAACGCCCCCACAGCCAACCATCAAGAAAATCCATCTGTATAAAACATACAGAACGTTTCTTAATGGAAGCTTGATTTTATGAGATCTGGTTTAGCAATTATGAGCTTGCGTGCATATTGATTCCTTCGACATTCTCAGAGGACATACCTTCTCGTGACATCTTTGGATTTTGGACTTCCCAGGTTTAGACTGGGTTTGCAGAAAAGGAGACTGAAGGGTGGCCTCATTGCTATCTAAAGCTTCCTGACAAGGGGAAGTGAAGAGGGAAGTGCTGATTTCTTACTGGAATCCAGTGACAGGAGGTATGGGAATGGTTAAAAGCTGTGCCAGGGAAGGTTCTTGATTTGAAGTTAGGAAGTACTTTACCAAGAGATTGGTCAAAACATGGAACAGCCTTCCTTTGGAGGTGGTTGATATCCTATGGCTGACAAGGAGGAACTTGGACAATATCTTTAATACTACAGTCTATCTTTTGATCACCTTGAAGTGGTCAGGCAGTTGGATTAGATGATTGTTGTAAGTTCCTTCCAGCCTAGCTATTCTAATTCTCTTCTCTTCTCTTCTCTTCTCTTCTCTTCTCTTCTCTTCTCTTCTCTTCTCTTCTCTTCTCTTCTCTTCTCTTCTCTTCCATTCTAATCTATTCCATTCCATTATGCTTCATTCGATTGCATTCCATCTCCCAGGCTTCTATCTAGGAGTTCCAAAAGATCTTTTCTATACAAATCTGATTCAGTGCACTTAGTAAATTTTTCTCTCTTCTAAGCCAATTCTTTAAAAATCATATCCTTTTGGGTATGATATCCAAAGGTTGCTGTTGAACTGTTTCAGAGACTAATTTCCCCTGGAAATAAAAGATAAAGTTCTTCATCCTCACTAAATAAGCCATTTCAAGAAAGCAGAGTCAGCTTGATTCCTATTAGGTACATCACATGAAAAGGACTATAGACCCTTACCAAGTCCTCCTTGGAGGTAGAGGTAATATAGCTACGTCCAGCAGAGAAAGGAGGAGGCAACAGGTCCCAGAACAGCCATACTAATTTCTCTGCCTGTGCTAGGGTATTGAGCTGGTGAGATTTCAAACACTTCAAAGCCACTCTAACTATACCAGACCACTATCTGCTCCCAAAGAGTTTAGAGTAGAGAGAACTGAAGATGCCTTGCAACTCCTTTCTGCTCAGTCCCTTTCAACTGTACTAACGTATACATCATATCTCTTGTGATCCAGTGTGTATGACTTCTGTGATGGCAGCAATAGTAACCGTTTTTTTTCTCCTTATATAGGGCTGCAGGTGAAAATGAATGAAAAATCTCATATGTAGTCTTGGGCTTGAAACTGAGTGGCTGTTACTGGAGAATAAATAGTAGTATAGCGTTTTATTATAAGATATTTAAAATTTCATGGCTACTAATATAGTACTTTAATAGTTTATGTAAATTTTGGATTGGGGAAAGAAGATGGCACAACATTTTTGAGCATTAATCATGAAAGTCTAATGATTTTGACACAATTGTGAACCTAGAGAGACAAAATTTATCATTTTTACCTTCCTTAGTTCAAATTAATGGATTTAAAATACTTTTCCTGCAGAGAAATATTTCTTGAATCAATTGATTAACTCATTTGACAGACAAATGATGTTTGCTATCTTTTTCCTACAAAGCACACCACATCTTATCCAGGAATATATCTTTATGTTATTTTAATTCCAATAACATTTTTTTTTTTAAAGTGGAGAAAAAGAAGGGAAAAAAAACCCAAACAAAAGCTATACATTTAGCACACATGCAAAAATATAATTTGTTCTTATTTTCAGTTTGTTGTGAACTGCCTTGGGTACACAGAAATTCTGAATCAACTATCATCTAAAAGGAACTACTATTTTGTAAAACAATCACATAATTGCAACTCTCAACATTTTCTCTTCAAATGCCCTTTTCTAAAAGTAAAAATACAGTTAGATATAATGAAAGAAAGCAATTATTAAACTTTGTCAGGTGCTGTCTATTTTATATGGCAAACTGTTTCCAAGGAAATAAAGAAAAAACTCAATTTTTCACTGTTATCCAAGTTTTTATCTGTATTATAATTATACAAGATTGTAGGCTGTTTCATGGTAGAGTTTTTCTGACACACCTGTAGATTGCATGCTTATAAAATTGCTTGGAAGTTTCTGACGTGAATTTTTGTGGAATGATGAAGGTGCTCTATTTATTCTCAAATGTGAAAAGGAAGAAGAAATTTTATTGTTTGTTTGAGTAATTGCTTTCCTTCTCCTGTGTATGTGTGTGGGGCAGAACACACAAGAAAAATAGGATTTCTTATCTGAATTGTGTGTTCTTGGTTGAAAGATTTTTGTTTACAGAGTTCCTGGAAGCTACTTATCATATAGATCAAATTGTTTGCTGTGAAAAAATGCACACTGTAAAATATTTTAAACCTTTAATTTAGAGAAATAATAAACTGTGATTATATCTTTTTATTATAATGTACAGTAGCTATTAAAGTTAGATGATTATTGATTTTGGTGGTAATATTGATTTATATCAGTGAGAATCAATTTCACAATCTGGTCGTTTTTTTAAACTAGCTATATAAAATATTCCTTCACAGAACAATTAGAAATCCTTAACACTTATTTTCCTTGACAACAGGAATTTTGATAGCTCATCTGGCATGGTTGTTAGCATTTTTTTAAATCACCTTTAGCTAAAGTTTAGCTTTCTCATTTCATTCAATAAATATCACTATTTGATACTAGTCAAATGTTTGGTGAGAGATATGGATCATAAAAAACATGTTTCCCCAGAAAAGTAATGAGTACTTTATTTCCAAATGATAATGCAATTGTAAAACTGCTTCACTGGAATGCCTACAAGCAAATTTAATTAGTCAGTTAAATGAAACTGTCAGAAATTTAGGAAACACTTTTTTAGTAAAGTATAGCCTTAGGTATTAATTTGCTTTTTGTAACTTTAACTGGAAAGCCTGTTTGTAAAATTCTGTTTGTTCAGTATGGATGAAGGTAGCTCCACATTACCTTTTATCTTCTTGCTGTCTGGCCATTTCACAGCTGTTTGAATTTTAATAAGAAGTAAAGTGTTTGGAGGGATTCAGTGAAAAAGGGAAAAAAGTGACATTTAAGAATTTCATAATAATTTTGTTCTTGCCAGCAGCAGAATGAAGATGTTTCTGTTTCCAATTGTAGATTATGGAAATGAATGCTACAGACAAAATTAATAGATGTAAAAAATATGGTAATTATAACCATGGTAACCAAATTTCCTTGTGCATTAGAAAGTAAAGGTGTATATTACAGTACTATAGGACAGGCATGGTATCACTGACTCATGGCATATCTGCTAACAATAATGCTTTTATACAGAATACTTAGGTGGTCTGTTTAAACAGAAAAAATTATCTGAATTAACAAATGACACTTGAAAAGAAAGAGAGAAAGAGGAAGTAAGGCCTCCTGAAGTACTCATTAAAATGTATGTGGCCTTTCACCTACATTGCTTAGTTACTGGCTTGAAATCTACAGTCTTTTCTTCAATGCCTTTGAAGCTTTATGTTGAAAGATAGAGCTGTGGAACCCATTTGAACACTTCTTGGCCAATCACTTTGTGCTGTCAACATATTTTTATGTGTGGAGTGCAGAACTTTACAGGGGAAAGTAATGAGAAATCACATAATAGAAAGCATGTTAAGTTGTTTAGCACATTGAAAGGTACAACTAAGTCAGAAATACAGCAATTCAACCATTACTTCCATAAATACTTCCCTATACTGCCTTAAGAAAAATGATTGAAAATATGCATGCTTTCTGACATATATGTATTAAAAGAAATAAGTGGAGAGAGAAAACAAAGATTCAGTAATGGATTTGTTAAGAGAGTTTTTAAATATACCAAGTTCTTAGTTCTCACTTACCATTCGTGGTGGAGCCAGAATATTCCATGTTATCTATTCTATGGAAAGAAAAGAAGGAACTTCTTACCAGATTTGTTTGTTTCCTCCCCAGAGTGAGTAGACCTAAGCAACTTCATGTTGAGACACAAACATGCATCTCATTAAACAATCTGTGTAAACACAGAACCGGTCATATCTTTAGAAAGGCATAGTCCCTTCAATCTCACTTTGGAATTTTCTTCAGTCAAAGGGTTGGACTCTGTGATTACAAAGACATGTAAAGGCTGGGGAATGGAAAATTGTTTTCAGTCTCTTTAGTCCTTAAAGTTCTCCACATCAGAATTATTTAAGCAATCCATATGAGTCCAATCTCTTTTTGGCAAGTATAAATGTTTCCAAATAGTAAATAGTTCAAAAATTTAAAAAAAAAAACAAGTCCTCATCTCATTTCCAGAACACTGTCTCTGTTCATGAACTCTGAGACTCATGAAGATTAAGGTAAACACATATGGGTTTTGTTCCTGTGCAATCATATTACCCTCCGAAGACTTCTACACAGCCCATAAGTCTAAGAAAGCTCCTAAACCAAAATTTGTAATTTGTTCATCTACAGAGTAGCATCATTCAATTTCTTGTCACAGATGAGTGGAATGCACCTCATTCAAAAGAGAGAGACAGTAGCATGTTTTATTGAGGTGAAATTATAATTTGTCAGTTTGATAAATCAAATGGAATTTAACAAAATTGAATAGTGTTTTCCCAAGGTTCAATAGTTTTGGTGGCAAGGTTCACCTTATTAATTACAGCATGGAAGGAACATACAAATGAAGACTGAGTTAGAATGATTCACACAGAGAGCAGAGATGATAAGAGTAAGGAAGACCCTCTCATTGAGTTATAATGTTTAGAGTTGACCCTCTTGTTTTCTCAACTGCTTATGGATCCTAGGTATGACTAGGTCCAATCTTAGTCTCAGGCATGGATGATAGTTTATGTCTAATGAAATTATCTATGCAAAGTTTATAATCATTATTACTGAGTACCTACATGATTTATTAAGATTTCATTAGTATTAGTTCAGCGTGCTGTCACTTATAGAAGATATGTCATGGGTAAGGAGTCTCTCCACTTCTCCACTCCTTCTGGCCAAGGAAGGATCTCTCAGTCTCAGGTAAGGGATCCCAAACTTTGAGAGACATCTGTGTTCAAGGGGAGAGTCACTTGATGTGCAGTCAGCTGCAATTTGGGGAGAGCTCCAGTTGGATTTATCTTGATGGTAATATTTATAAAGTAGCTGGCTGCTAGTTAATAGTACATACAAGATTGATGCCTTCATTTTAGCCTTGTTCTGTACTTTTTTTCCTTGTATTTAGGGTCTCAAAAACACCTTTTGAAATATTTTTTTGCAGCACCTTCACTTCTTAGTACATGAGCCAGCATCTATCTAGTTCACAGGCTCATCATAGGGTGCGAACACCTTCACTCTTTAAACAGGAGCCCTCCAGCTTGCTCCTTATTCAGCTCCAGCCAAGGTACTGCTAAGGGTAACATGTATCCATGTTACTTTTGAGTGCCAGCAATCCTATTTTTCTAGTCAAATCTTTGAATTCTAGTTCTATACCAAATTAGATTAGTTTCTCTAGATAAAGAAATTAGGCATAGTTTCTAATTTGACACACATCAAAGTAGTTTCTAAATCTAAATTGCTTGTAAATTATGACTCAGCTAAAGGAGGCAGTCTCTGTGTATGTCTACATTAGTCAGTAATACACTACAAATAAGCATAAATCTGTAGAGCAAAGCAGGCTGATGTTGAAGATCTGACACTGTATATGTCTTGATGGTTTTACTTCTGACTAGTTCTAGATTGATACTGCATTCTAAACTTCAGTAGCAGATGCGAAGTATCTTCTGCTTTCATTTAATACCAATGGAATCTAGTTTGCAAACTCTAATCTCACTGTACAATATATTCCAAGACAGCTAATGGAGATAATGCACTTCAAAACCCATTCATGAACAGAATACTACTGTAGGTGCTCTATTTACACCTTAGATGATATAATAACATTGAATAAACAAAACAGAGAGTTGGCTATTACAAGGTCCAGAATCACATACTGGACAGAGAGTAAAAGACTTTGTAACTATGCTAAGATATTTTTATCTAAGCAGCATGATACTTTTTTCCCCCCCTAGACTCTGGAAAGCAGGCACTGCTGTCTGGGAGTAGCTGCAATATCAGATGCTTTATACTATCTACAAGTAGATTTAGGTAACATTAAGTGTAGATTTTTACTGATTTTTCATTGTATTGTGTAATAACATTTTCCAGAAAATAGTGTTGCCCCCATGAACACTATTTTCAGTTCTTTGTTGCAATTATGCAGGAAAAATTAATATGAAGGAACTTTTTATGAATGGTAGATGACAATGCTCTCCTCTCTGTATTCTTTGTGTGATGTTGAAGTATTTTGCAACTGGCATTTACTACCTTCTGAATTTTTAACTGATCTGTTCTTCCCAAAGGAAGATGGCTAACATTTTCCCTGCTTTTCAAATGGAAAATTTAGTGTTTCAGTCAGGCCCATATGAACCCATCTGGGAACATCAAGTTTGTATTTTATTTTTTAAGTTCAGATTCAGTTATACTCGTAGATTTACAGAAAGGCAGTCTTAATTGTGTTTTGTGTTAAAGAGCTACAGAAAAGAAATCCAAGAAGCGGGTGATACCACCATCACAGTATAGAGATGTATCAAAATCTTCTAGTGACTGTCATCAAGTTATGCCAAGTAATAGAATTATTTCTTTGTTGTAATTTTTTTTTCTGAGAAAAGGGAGTAAGGAGTAAAACAGTGTACTTGAAGAACTGATAGACAGTTTGAGAAAATAAAGTATATGAGTTACTTTAAAACAGTGATGATGAATGATGATGAGTATTTGATGGAAGTAATTCATTAATACTTGGATTAGAGAAAGAACTTAATAGTTTTGGCTTTCTAAGTGAGATGCTGCTGATTATATGCTTTCTACTGTAGACATCCTGTGATATTTTTATTTGGTTCAGCAGTCAGATATTCTCTATGGTGTCAGTCCTGAACCTCAGACATCTGTCTCCTAAGGGAGTCTCTGACAGTAAATGAAATTTTACTGCTAATATGTCATAGATTCCTGTAAGAATTTCTGTGCAATTTCTCAACAGCATTTTTTGAGATGTTTCACTAAACAGAACTCAAGATAGTCTTTTCCTTTAAAACCTTCTTCCATTCACCTAATTTCCCTCCATTCCAAGACTGAGAGGAAGGTTGAATTATTAGCTGTAATCCCATTGAAAACACAGGTGATTAACAACATCATCTGGAAGGACCACCTACAGATATTCCTTTTAAAGATTATGTATAGTGATAACATACAGTGACACTTATTTTGGTGAAAAGTAAATAGCATATGAAGACTCAAATACCTAAAGGAAAAGACCACATGTATATTTCATTTCTTACTCTTGGCATTTCCCTCAGCCCCAATACTGATATTCATTAGCTCCTTCTGTTCTTTTGGACAATCAGTTAGACCCTGCTGGCTGTGGACTCCATCAATCTCTCTTTTACACATCTCTCTGTGGGACTGAACTTTCTGTGGGTTGGTGTTTATGGAGCACAGATTCTTTGTTCAGTGTTCATGTGAATGCATCTCTGTCTTTTTTAAACTAGTCCCCAATTTGCTATACCTGACAGGTTTCTTTTATAATGTCTTTAATAACCATAGTAAAAGATCTATTGTTAGAGAACAAAGGATTTTCCAGCACATTCAATATTCACCTGATAATTTATTTTGCACTTTAAATTATCTTTCTTAATGACTTTAAAAATGGCAGAGCTGGAAGAATTTGAACAATTCCCAGGGGATGCTAATATTGTCTTCTTCCTCTCCTTTTCTTTTTTTAATGTCTACCACTTGCTTTCCTCTTGCCTGAAGCTGGATTGGATGAGGTTCAACAAGGTTCATGGCTGAGCGTTGAACATGAACATAAAGTTCTTCATAGGGCTGAACATGAGCCAGCATGTGCCCAGGTGGCCAAAAAAGCCAATAGCATCCTGGCTTTGATCAGAAATAGTGCAACCAGCAGAGAATATCCCTCTGCATTCAGCACTAGTGAGGTCGCACCTCAAGTACTGTGTTCAGTTTTGAGCCCCTCACTATAAGAGAGACATTAAGGTGCTGGAGCATGTACAAAGAGGGCAATAAAGCTGATGAAGGGTCTGGTGTAGAGTCTTATGAGAAGCAGCTGAGGAGAAACCTTTTTGGTCTTTCCAATCACATGAAAGAAGGTTGTAGGGAGGTAAACATTGGTCTTATTGGTAAGTAATTAGTGACAGGATAAGGGAAAACAGACGAGTTGTAGTAGGGGAGGTTTAAATAAGATATTAGGAATAATTTTTTCAGTGGAAGTGTTATCAAGTGTTGTAAAAGGCTGCCCAGTGAAATGATTGAGTCACCATCCCTGAAGTTATTAAAAAGCTGTGTAGATGTGGCACTTAGAAGCATGGTTTAGAGGTGAACTGGATGTGGCAGTGCTAGATTAATGGGTGCACTTGAACTAAAAGAGTTTTTTCGAACCTAAATGATGGTATGATTCTAAGTAGAATCCTATCAGAGTGAGCTAAAATTGTCTGCTAACTGCCTATCCAGATAATTTGTTTCCACTTTGAAAATTTACACTTAGAATGGTAACTCTTCAGGGAAGAGATAATCTTTCTGGTAACATTTGTGTAGTGCTTAGTTTTACGATGCCCTTGTCTATGACTGGAAATTTTGGCTCTGCAACAATTCAAGTAGTGAATAATAATAAGACTTGACTGTACAGGAAAGGCAATGAAAATTGAGGGAAATTTTGTCAACTAAGTAGTTGGAACCAAAAAAGTTCCCAAAGGCCAATCAGGGACTTCATTTTTTATAGAAAACTTAATGTGGAATTATTATTTTTCAGTCCATTAAAACATGTCTTATTTTGGCAGTCTGCACTAACGAGTGGGATGTGATAGCACTCAGGAGAATAGTAACATTTGTGTTGTTCACACCAGTTCTGATTAAAATAGTTTCTCTTAGTGATTTCTAAAATCAACCTGTTTCCTATGAAAAACTGCAATGTTACAAGTTATGAACTTGATGCCATTTGCCAATGCTTAATCATCATTTGACAGACAAGATAACTTTCAAAAGTCTATGGCCTTTTAGTCAGTGTACATTTTATTTGCCCTTGTAGGACCCACCCATTCACTGCAACTTCAGATGCATCTCTCTTCCCCTGCCCATATAATGGTATTAATTTGGTCACATCTGCTGGGATATTCACAATCTGTTACAAAGGAAGCCTTCTGCAAGGGGGAAACTGCTACCTCTTCTTCTTCCAGACATGTAGAACCAAAGCACAATAAAGCTTTGTGATTTTAGATACAAATGAAGTCTGTAGTCATGCAAAGATGTGAAGACACCTTTCCCATACTCTGACAAATTGTTAAATTGATGGATTTGTTTCTTTATAAAACCCTTGCTGATCCATACTGTGATGACACTTTGTGATCCTCAAAGTGGAGCTGATCTTCCTTCTTTTGTTTTTTGTGGTTTTTTTTTCCCTTTTTAAAGAGAAAACATCAGAGAAAAGGCTTCTGTTTCCAAATCTCTGCTTTATTTGTATAATACCAAATCCAAATAGAATGACATTGAAAGAAAGCAAACCCATAAGTGTTTCCTTGAAACAACCTGAATAGGAAGCTTGAAAAGAAGTCCCATGTTTCATGTTTTCTTTGTCCTTTGGTTCTGCTCTGCCGTTTGGCATCTTTTGGTGGTTTCCTGGTTGATAACTAACCCAGTCAACTCTAGGTCCTTAGGGATCCTTCCTTTATGTTTTTTTTTTTGCTCTTTAAGCTCATAGGTTTGACAGGTAGCTCTGATTCCATGAATGCCATACACTTCTATGAGACATCTGAGTGTTGTCTTTCTCCAGAGCTGTTGCTTCTGTTTGTGTTCAGATGATGAGAGGGAAGGGATTTTTCTCCATCCTGCAATAGAGATATTTCTCTGTGTTCAGCCAGGATGTGGCAAACAGACATCTTCCTGGCTAACTCTTTTTTAGAGAAATAAATGTGTTACAATAACCACACAGTAAACCTTGAGCAAACAAATCAATCATCTCCACAATTTGTCTTATATGCCAAGAAATATGTAGTCCAGAGTGTTAATGATTTGCCAACAAATCGAGAGCAAGCATTAAAATGGAATTTAATCTAGTTTCCCTAATAACATTAAGTCTGGCACCTCTTTATAGATAGATTAAATTGTTCATATACCACTCTTGTTTAAGTTACTGAGGTCCTAATAGGCATTTGTTTTCATCAGTAATGCCAAGACAATTAATCCAATGGCTTCAAGGCAAGACAGTTTAATGTGCTGCTTTCTAAACTTTTCTTCCCTCATCCAACCTGTAAAATAGCATTGGCATAAATGGTTTCTTAGTTAAAACATGGAAATGTTCCAATTGCTTAATATCGTCTAATGGAACTGTGAAAACACATATAAAATTAGCTGCAGTTAATTTTGTTCACTGAAATGAGGTCCACAGAAATACTAGTTTGATTTTTTTGCAAAGTTTTTAAAGGATTTCTGACTGTTTGAAAAGTTTTCCAGGTACTTTCTGACAGGATGTCTTCAGATTTCTGTAATGGCAAGCCCTCCTGAGTGGCTGAAAAATAGTTTTTTCTTCTGTTCTTGATAGATTAGATTGAATCAATTCTTGGCAAGCCTGTTAATGTACCTTTGGAGGTTCCAGTTGAGAACCCAGTTCTGTTATACCATGCACTATGCTCATATATAATGACTAAGGCATAGTTTTTGTCTCAAAGAGATATCTTTAAAACATTTCTTTGAAAATAAAATTCCATTGAAATCACAGAAGAGCTCTACTTCTGAAACACAATGAATTGTGTTTGTAAAAATGCATTGACACTACCAGATAAAAGTCAGACTAATTCTTCCCTTTTAAAAATGTTTATTTTTACAGAAAAGTAATTTCACTGTTTTCAACAAAAATATTCCAAATTTGCATCATGGCAAGGAAGAAGGGAGTCCGACTCATGGTTTATTTTACTTACTTACTGGTTGTGAACAGAGTGTTTGTGTTGACAGACACCTAAAAAGTTACTAAAAGAGCACAGGGTGAATTATATAATAGATTCTCTTAATGTAAGCCAAATATCTCTGTGGATTCAAGAGGCAAGTGTCATTAAACAAATATAAAGATCGTTCTGGACTGAAGACAAAGAATTTAATTTGATCTAGCAAATTAAAGTATAACAATGAATATTGTTAGTTCTAAAAGGCAAGAAAGAATTGCAATTAAGAATTCGCCCTATTATTAACCTTTAGTTATTTTTGGCATAATTTAAATAAATGACTATGATTCTTAATTAGTAAGTAGAGAGCGTGTGCCACTTTCATCATTTACTTACTGCACTGTATGTCAGTAACGAATCCAACTATTGTATTGTTCAATGAAACACCATTGTTACTGACAGGATCTAAAAACACAGATCTAAAAATTTAGAATGCATGACACGTATTGATGAACTTATTAATAAGTATTCTTTTTATTATAAAAATTTTGCGTATGAAAACAGGAGATCTAATAAAAGCTTTTTAAAGAATCAAATTGCAATTTAGCAACTAGGACTGTAAAATATGTAAAAAATCAGGTAAACATTGAACAAATTTGCCACAGTTTAATATTTTTGTGAATATATTTATTCTTGGGGAAAAAAAACCCCCACAAACAAAAGCATTTTAATAAAAGAAATTTTCACAGAATCACAGAATCATTACAGTTGGAAAAGACTTTTAAGATCATCAAGTTCAACCACTAACCTCACACTGCCAGATGTATTACTAAATTAAACCATATCCTGCAGCACCTCATCTATGTGTCTTTGTAATATCTCTAAACATGGTGACTCCACCCATTCCAATGCTTAATAACCCTCTCAGTAAAAAAAGTTCTTCCTAATATCCAATTGAAACTCCTCCTGATGCAGCTTGAACCCATTTCCTCATGTCCTATCATTCATTACTGGAGTGAAAAGATCAACCTCCATCTCACTACAACCTCCTTCAGGTAGTTGTAGAGGGTGATCACGTCTCCTCTCAGCCTTTTCTTTTCCAGACTGAACAACCCCATCTGCCTCAGCTATTCCTCATAAGACTTGTTCTCCAGACCCTTCACCAGCTTTGTTTCCCATCTCTAGACATATTTCAGTACCTCAATATCCTTCTTCTAGAGGGGTCCAGAACTGAACATGGTGCTTGAGGTGTGGCCTCACCTGTGCCAAGAACATAGGAACAATCACTTCCTTAGTCCTGCTGGTCACATTATTCCTGATACAAGCCAGGATGCTTCTTGGCCATTTGGGCACACTGCTGGCTCATATTTAGCCAGCTTTCAACCAACATCCCCTAGTTCTTTTCCTCTATGCAGCTTTTCAGCCACTCTACCTCAAGCCTGTAGCATTGCATGGGGTTGTTGTGGCCCAAATGCAGGACCAAGCACTTGGCCTTGTTGAACCTCATGTGACTGGCCTCAGCCCATCAATACAGCTTGTTCAGGTCCCACTGAAGAGCCTTCCTCTCTTCAAACAGGTCTACACACCCACTCAGCTTTGTGTCATCAGCAAGCTTACTGAGGGTGCACTCCATACATTCCTACAGATCATTGATAAAGATGCTAATCATGACCTACCACTGAGCCCTGGGGAACACCACTGATGACTGACTGCCAACTGGGTTTAACTCCATTCACCACGCTCCGGGCTCATACCTCCAGACAGTTTTCCACTCATCTCAGAGTAGGCCCATCCTAAACGTGGCAGCCAGATTCTCCAGGAGGTTACTGTGGCAGATTGTCTCAAAGGCCTTACTAAAGTCCAGGAGGACCACATTCACAGCCTTTCCCTCATCCACTAGGTGGGTCATCTTATCATAGAAGCCGATCATATTGGTCAAACAGGACCTGTCCTTCATAAAGCCATGTTGATTGGGCCTGAACCCTTGGTTGTCCTGTATGTCCCTCATGATGGCACTCAGGATAATCTTTTCCATAATGTTTCCCGCATTGACGTCAGACTGATAGGCCTCTAGTTCCCAGGATCCTCCTTCTGGCCCTTCTTTTAGATAAGTGTTACAGTTGCTATCCTCTAGTCTGCTGGGACTTCCCTGGTAAACAGGGACTGCTGGTAGATGATGGGGGAGTGGCTTGGTGAGCACTTCCACCAGCTCCCTCAGCACATCAGATGGATTCCATCTGGCCCCACTGACTTGAGTGCATCAAGGTGGAGCAGCAGGTCACACGTCATTTCCTCTTGGACTAAGGAGGCCTCATTCTTTCCCCTGTCTCTGTCTTCTGACTCAGGTGGACAGGCACCCAGAAAACATCTGGTTTTACTACTGAAGACTGAGGCAAAGAAGTAATTAAGTATGTCTACCTTTTCCTCATCCTTGATCACTAAAGTTTCCCCCTTCATCCATTAAAGAATGAAGATTCCCTTTAGCCTTCCTGTTGTTGCTAATATATTTGTAGAAACTTTTCTTATTGTCTTTTACAGTAGTGGCTAATTAAGTTCAAGTTGAGCCTTCTCACTACATGTAGTTTTCATGAGCTGCCTGACCTTTCTTCCAAAGTTCATAAATTCTCTTTTTCCTCCTAAGCTCCACCAAGAGCTACTGGCTCATCTTCTTGCACATGAGGACACTTTGATCCTATCCCTTTAAGATTTCCTTCTTCAAGATGTCCAGCCTTCCTGCCCCTCACGACTACCTCCCAAGTGGCACTGACAAGCAACTTCCTAATCAAGTTAAAGCCTGCCCTCATGAAATCTAAGGTGGCAGTTCTGCTGATCCCCACCTTGTTTCTCTGAGGATTAAGAACTTGATCATTTTGTGATCACTATGCCCTGAACAGCCTCCAACCATCATATACTCCACTAGAACTTCTTTTTTACAAACACCAGGTTCAGCAAGGCACCTTCCCTCATTCGCTCTCCCACCAAATGCATGAGGACCTTATCTCCCACACTCTCCAGGAACTTCCTGGACTGTCTCCTCTATGCTGTGTTGTATTCCCAGCAGAGCTCTGGTAAGTTGAAGTGTCTCATGAGAATGAGGGCCAGAAGTTCTGAGTTTTCCCAGCTGTGTAAAGAACATCTCATCTACCTCCTCATCCTGGCTGGGCAGTCTATAACAGATTCCTACCATGACATCCCCCTTGTTGTCCTTCTCCCCGATTCTTACTCGTAAACACTCAGTCCTGTTTTGAGATATAAAGAAGAAAAAAAATCTGTTTCTGCAGCCTACGAGGACATGTGAAGAGACTGCAAATCTCACTGAAAAGTTGTATGTCATGATATCACCTCTGGTGGCATCAGTCTTGCCTTTTGATACCAACTTTGATCATGACTTAATACAGTATTAGGCATATTTTATATGCTTACCATGTACCTGCCTTAGCTCATATAATTCAGATTTTGCCTTCTGTATGGACCTTTTGTTGGTTAATTAATGAAACTTAGTGAGAAAAGCAGAGTAGGTATTGAATGAATCTGTGATACACACAATAATAAAATCTTTAAGTTGCCTGGATCTTTATCTATAGAATCTATGTATATGATAGCTCTGTATCTTGTCTGTGCAGCTAGCCAAGCAACTTTCTGTTCTGGGGAAACTATCTCAAGTTTAGTGTAGCAGAAACCTCTCTCATCTCTTCCCTATTCTTCCCCTCTGCTTGCAGAATAACAGAGCCACTTGCAAAACAGAAATCTGACAGTAATGAGGGACTGACAGATTTTCTAGGAGTGTGTTTGGAGTCCACTTTTTGATGCCTCATTTACAGTAGTCTTGGGGTTTTTTTTTACTATTATTTTTTTATACTTACTGTGCAGTTTCTGTGTTTTCTGCCTTGTTATACTTTCTTTCCATCTCAAGTTATCAGCTTTCTTTTTCTGACATTTTTCAGTAGAAAGGGAAGCATGAAAATCAGTATTCCAGACCAAAAAAGCTAATCATTAGTATAGTAGCAGTAAGTTGCCATAGTATTTTTAAATTTGAACAACTAAAGTCCAGCATTTGCTTTGTCCTCTTGTCTGGCCAAGTTTTATTTTATGTGAGGACAAGGTTTCTCCTGTGAAACAGTATTCTTCCACTCCTCAAAAAAAAAAAAAAAAACCCAAAAAGGATTGTAAAGCTCACACAACAGAAGTGGCTAGCTGCAGTACAAACCAAGCCAACCAAACCAAAGCAAACCAAACCACAAAGCTAATTATTCTCTGATAATCTGATTAATTTCATTAGTGTATTGCTGAACAGTCTACCAAAAAAAAAACAACAAAACAAACCAATCTCTAAATAATAGATTAGATGTTGAAATGCATTTCAGATAGCAATATCTAAAATCTGAGATCCTCCTCTGAGAAGGAAAGGGATTCTTTTTGAAAAAGCACTTTCTTGAAGCAATAACTTGTTTTTGATAACACATGCTGAAACATGCCAATGAATAAACTACAGATTACTGGAGGTCATCTCTTGTTTGTGAAATTGAACAGTGAGTGTTCCATCTCCTTGAGTTAGATGTGATATTTAAAATGCAATAAGAATTCCCTTTAACTCCTGTGTACCATAGACATTGGACAAAATTGTGAGGTGACTTAAAACTTCACTTTTTAAAGCCCTATTAAATACTTCACTCATGCTTTCTGTATATAATTTAGGGTGCAGTAACAAGTTTCAGTTTTAACTCAGTTTTACCAGATATATATATACCTGTTTCTTCTCTTAATTATTCCTAAAAGAAAATTACTAAGAACTCTGAGTCATGGACTTGTAAGTAAAATTAATTTGTTCTAGTACAGGTAAGCTATAACAGAAAAAATAGGGTAGGACTGTGTCTGATACAAATGTTGAAGGGCCAAAGATATGGGCCATAGCAAAAGGTCAACTCTTTGTATTGTCCTCTAATTTTCTCACCAACATCTTGCAGCTTAATCTTCTGTTTAATGAGCAGTAGCTCCCAGAAGATGTTCAGATATTGTGTTAGTAAAGGTGCTACAAGTATGTAAGAAAAGTAGATAGTTAGGTTGATTTTCTTTAGGCGCTTACTTAAAAGGGATAAAAGAAGAATGGGAAAATGTTAATAGAGAATAGTTAGAAGGAGCAAGTGAAGTGTCTCACAACACTGAGGAAGGCCTTCACTCTCAGTCATTAGAAGAGAGATGTTGAGATGTGAGTCACAGAAAGATTTGAAGGGTCTCATAAAGTAACTTCAAGTCAGGTCAAATGAAAATGTAAAATGCAATATAAAAGATAGCTTTTTTTGCCTCAAGGTGAAAAGTTCAGTTTGATGTGCATAATAAGATGCAACAAGAGGAACAAAGCAAGACAAGATAGGTGAAGAAATCCCGAATATAGACCATTTGGTAAAAGAATTTTAGGAGGGTTTCAGAGGCACAGGAGAAAACATAAATTTTCCCCTTTAAGTGTTGCAATTTGTATAAGACATGAAAAGTCCCAACATGCTTTAAAGTATGCAATATAAAGAAGAAAGATTAGACAGCCTTGACAGTGTCAAAAAGAGAGCAAAAAAAGATATATACAACTCATCTACAATTACCTTGGCAGAATTTTCTATTTTTGAGCAGAAGAGGACAGAATAATGAAGATTTTTATACAAGAGCAGCCCTGATGTGACTCTGTACAGATACAGCTGCATGTCAGAAAATCAAAAGACAATTTGAAGAACTGCAAGAATCAAGTCAGAAATTGAGTGAGAGATCTGAAAGCTGTAAATGCAGTAATGAAACTTTATTGTTTTCTGTAGGCACAGATGTAGCTTGGACCAGCCAGCTTGAATAAAGATGGTAGGGATAAGTTAATGCAGCTGGCATGCTACTTCAGAAACAGGTGCTGCAAGTTAATCAATTGGGCCCTGGGTGATCTCATGGGCAGAAGCAGCATATAAGGAGGTAGCTAGCAAAGGAAGGGTGGCTTTGAGTTAACTCTGGTAGTTGTACTATGTTGCCCGTGTACGTCTCTGCATGTGCATTACTTAGACTCTCTACGTTTTCGAGTGAATGTTGCCTGCACTACTACAACATTTGGTGACCCCGACGTGATTCGCCGAATTGGTTGGATTAAGAACCCTTGGCAGAAAAGCACTTGGATTCCTGCTTGAAAAGGCAAGTGATCTGAGTAAAGTGATATAATGGGAAAAATGATAAGCAAAGAGGAAAATCCTATTGACACCCTCCAGCATATCCTTGCTGAGAAAGGATTCAATTATGAAAGAGAGGATTTGCTAAGACTTGTAAGATGGGGACAGGAAGTAGGTCTCTTTGCTTCCCCCCAAGAAGTATATGAAAAGGGACACTGGGAAAACCTAGGAGACATGTTGAATAATGCTATCGGCTTGTGTAAATCAGTATCATCCATTATCCACCAGCTAGAAGCTGAGCGTGCTGCAGCTGCTGCCATGAAAGCAGAAACTGCTGTACCATCTGCGTTCCCAGTAGATGCTAAAAGGTTCTTTGGAGGTGGTGACTTTATAGTACCATCGTCTCCACCTCTAGAAGAGGAGAGCATGGATGTGAGCCCACCTCCCCCAGAACCCCCTAGAGCACCGTTCCAGGAGCTGAATACGTGCATTGCTTCTCCTCCCCTCCCACCCACCCTTCACCATCCTGCCCCATCCCATCCTTCTGCTATGCCTGAAGGAGTACCTGGCAGAGAACGAAAGGTATGTTTTACAAATGACACTGTGGATATGCCATTGCCCTTGAGCTCATCAATCCCTGAGTGTATTCCTCTTCCATCATCACCCCCAACATCTAGTGAAGTTGAAGATCAACAAAGACAATTATTAAAGGAAGAATTAATACGACATGGAGAAGATATTAAACACACTTTGGCCCATTTGGAGGAACTGATGGAAAAACCAAAAGCAACAGCTAATCAACTGTTGGAACGAATTAATGAATTAACCAAACCAAAGATTAAAGTTTCATCCCCACAGGTGCTCAGAGACCCCCCCTGGCCAGATGACTATGATCTGGCTAAGAAATGGAGAGGCCTCATATGTGATGCGGTAATCGAAGGAGAATTTATTCCACGAGCCTTTCCAGTAATAGTAGCACAAAGAAAACGACAATGGGCACCTTTGGATTGGAAGTTGGTAAGGGAAGGCCAGAAAGCTGTAATGCAATATGGCTTGTCCAACCCATACGTTCAAATGTTATTGGATCATATTTTCACCAGTGGATTAATGAGTCCATTTGACTGCCGGAAGCTAGCAGAAACTTTTCTGAAGCCCACTCAGGTATTACTATGAGAGTCTGAATGGGAAAAAAGAGTTGATCTGGCAGTAGTAGAAAACATGGACTTAGAACAGGGAGATCCGCGGCGAGTCGTCACAGCAGATGTGATGTTGGGTAAAGGACCATTTGCTGACCCTCAGGTACAAGCCCGACTGCATGAAGCTATTTTGCAGCAAACGCAGACACTGGCTCGTCAAGCATTTAAGATTGTTCCTGACATGGGGGTGCCAGTTCCCTCATATACAACTATTATACAGAAACCTAATGAGCCTTTCATGACTTTTTTAGACCGTCTAAGAGCAGCTCTGGATCGTATATCGAACACGTCAACTGAAGTAAAGGCGGAAATAGGGTTACACTTAGCAGTTGCTAATGCTAACCATGACTGCAAAAAGATCCTACAGGCTCTCCCATGGACAGCAACTTTGGTCGACATGATAGAAGCCTGCTCTAGGGTAGGATCGTCAGCACATTTAGCTGAAGCTATGGCAACAGCATTGAAACCTTTAGTTCAACCTCACAAAGGAAATTGGAGGCCAAAATGCTTTAACTGTGGAAAAATATGACACGTGAAAAATCAATGTCGGTCCAGACCATTGGTATGGACAAACAGCTCCACCAGGCCATCTGGGTCCAACGGCAGATTTCATGGCAATTGTTACAGATGTGGCAAGTTTGGCCATAGAGCCACTGAGTGCCGCTCTCGAGTGGCCAGACGTACAATGCCTAAGGGAAATGGGTTAACGAGCACAAAAAGGGTGAGTGCGATGACACAAAAACGCCCTTCAACACCAACAGCTGCCTGGATGGCCTCAGATCAGCCACTGCAGGGAGCGCAGGAGTGGATGTGGAAACAACAGTAGATGTAACCATCCACAACACAGAGGTAACAGTTATCTCATCTAACGCTAACGGACCCCTTGGCTATGGTTTAAGTGCTTTGCTTTTAGGATGGTCATCGGCCTCTCCACAGGGTATTTTTGTGCTCCCCGGTGTTATTGATGTGGATTATGAAGGAAATATTGGAATAATGGTTAAAGTTTGGCAGCCACCAGTTCATATACCTAAAGGAACTAAAATAGCTCAATTAGTTCCTTTCAGAGCTGAAGTTCCTTTTGCAGGAAGTCGTAAGCGTCGAGATGGTGGTTTTCAATCCACTGGAGTACCTGAGGTAAGACTGGCAATGCCACTTTCACAGGGAAAGCCCACTCAGACGGTTGTATTCCAACATCCAAATGGTGAACACATGGTTGGGTACAACACATTACTGGATACGGGAGCAGATGTTACTATTGTTCCATTATCCTATTGGCCAAAAAGCTGGCCTTTAGAGAATTTAGACACCCCTGTTGTTGGAGTAGGAGGAATACAGATGACAAAAATTAGCACAGACTTGATTTCAGTATGCATACAGGGCAAAGAGAATAGATGTGTGCAAGTTAGACCCTATGTAATGAATACTTCAGTTTGGCTTTTAGGTAGAGATGCCTTAAGCCAAATGGGCTTTCGTTTGTCAAATGAAAATTTTTAATGGCGGCCATTGATGGGCGACCAATCCTGAAGTTAACCTGGCTCACAGATAAACCAGTTTGGATTGATCAATGGCCTCTAAGCAAAGAAAAGCTCGCCCACATTCATGAATTAATAAATGAACAATTAGAAAAAGGTCATATTAAGCCATCCACCAGTCCATGGAATACACCAATTTTTACTCTCCCTAAAAAATCAGGGAAGTAGAGGCTGTTACATGATCTAAGAGCTGTTAATGCAGTGATGCAGGACATGGGTGCTTTACAGCCAGGATTACCCTCTCCTGCAATGCTTCCAAAAGAATGGCCCCTGTTGGTGATTGACCTAAAGGACTGTTTTTTCACAATTCCCCTACATGAGGATGACAGTGAGAAGTTTGCTTTTACAGTACCATCGATTAACAAACAAGAGCCAGCAAAACAATATCAATGGACTGTTTTACCTCAGGGAATGAAGAACTCACCAACTATTTGTCAAACTTATGTTGCCTGGGCGCTGGCACCTCTCCGCAAAAATACCCTCGTGTCTTATTTTACCATTGTATGGATGATATCTTGATTGCAGGAAAAGACCTGGACCAGCATCGCATTCTACAAGAAGTGAACCGGCAGATAAGCCTCTCCGGGTTGGTGATCGCGCCAGAGAAGGTACAAATGCACGCCTCGTGGAAATATTTAGGTAATATTATCACCGATGCACACATTTATCCTGAGAAGGTGGCAATTACAACAGATATTGCTAACTTAACAGATGTTCAAAAGCTAATAGGTGATATCCAATGGGTACGAACCATATGTGGTATCACCAATGAGGATATTGCGCCACTAATGCCTTTGTTAAAGGGCTCAGTAGAGGCTGATAGTACGCGAAAACTGTCTTGGCAGCAAATCCAAGCAATAGAAAAAATAGGAAACAAGATAGTCAATAACTACAGTCACTGATATGATCCTGACTTGTCAATTAACATTGCTGTGATAAGTCAAAACCAGCATGTAATGGCAGTCTTGATGCAATGGGATTCAGTAGCGAAAGACCCATTGAGGATCTTGGAGTGGATATTTTTGCCATATAATTTGCAAAAAACAATTACCACGAGGCTAGAGGCAATTGCGAAAATAATAGTTAAGGCCAGGAAATGTCTGCTGGAAATAGCAGGGATTGAGGCAGACGTCATTTTTGTTCCTCTCACAGATGAGTTCTTGAACTGGGCACTGCAACAATCTGATGAATTACAGTGGGCCTTATTGTCATATCCAGGAACTATAAATAATCATTATCCGGCCCATAAATTGTTTTCTGTTAAATTTCAAATGGAAGACTGGCCGTTGAGATCAGCAGTACCTGTTAAAGGCCTGACTGTTTTTACCAACACAAGTAAGATCCAAGCCAAAGCAGGAGTGGTTTGGTGGGAGAATGGAAAATGGCAAAATCTAACTGTTCACTCCCCAGGCAGTTCAGTTCAACTGCTGGAACTGATGGCTGTAGTTAAAACTTTCAAGAAATGGCCAGACGTCCCATTAAACATCATCTCTGATTCCCTCTATGTGGTCGATGCCGTCACTCGATTAGAGAGAGCATTGTTGAAAGAAATCTCTAATCAGAATCTGTATCACTTATTCCTGCGGCTCTGGCATCAGATAAATGAACGTCAAACTGCTTATTATATTGGACATATTCGAAGCCATTCGGGCTTAAAAGATGGCCTATCAGTTGGCAATGAAATTTTTGACAAGATAGTGGCAGCTCCTTTATTGATACCTACAGGGCCAATAATTGACAAATTTTCTCAAGCCCGAAGATCGCATGATTTTTTTCATCAAAGTGCAAAAATGCTGGCGAAGCAGTTTGACCTGACCATATCAGACGCTCAGGGTATTGTTTCCACGTGCCCTGCATGCCAGAATAAAATCGGCCTAGGAGTAGGAGTCAATCCCAGGGGTCTGGCACCATTAGGTATATGGCAATCAGATATCACTGTCTATGCTCCTTTTGGGCGATTTAAACGTATACATGTCACTATTGATACTTTTCTGATTTATCAAGGAGCAGCTTTTGGCTTAGTAACAGGGGGAGCGGGTTGCAGTGAAGACCCGGTAAAGAGTTTGCGGACTCTCCCCCGGCTCCTGGGTTCACACCCACCTCCGGCCCGGCTGGGCCAATCTGGCACCTCTGCCATCACTATTTAGGGGACGGGAATTTGAAGTGCTGGCAGGAGGTGTAAGAGTGATACAAGATGGAGGCAACCATGTGGACCCTTCAGCCAGAGAAGGAGGAAGGAAGGAGAAGCAATAGACCAGAGACTCCTCTGCAAGCCGTGGCGAGAATGCAAGCTGTGCCCCTGCAACCTATGGAGATCCATGGCAGGACCGAGAGTTACCAGCAGCTCCATGTGAGTGAGCCCGGACGGGCGAGGGACTGTGTGGGGAGACGGCCATGGCCCAGGCCGTGTTGGAGAGCCTGCACGCCGCAGAGCAGCCCCACACGAGAGGCAGAGAGGAGCTGCAGCCTTTGGAATAAGTGTGCGTCAGAGCAGCCCGTGCAGGGCTGCCGTGTGTGAGTTACCCCACGGACTTGCAGGGAGGACTGATGTGGAGTTCACCCGTCCTGAGGAGGGACAAACGGCAGAGGCTATCGGGAACAGACTAACTGAAACCCCCACTGCCTGCCCCCCCCCCCCCCGCCCTGAACCATTCAGGGGGGAACAGGGTAAAAACACGGGGATCAGGGCTCTGAGCCCGGGAAGAGGGGAGGTGTGGCAAGAAGGTGTTCTTAAAAAGGCTGGTTGGACTCTTCATTGATGTATTACTCTGTGTTGTTTCATTTTGGTTATGTTTTGGGTTTTGGGGGTATGTTTTAGTTGACGTTGCATTAAATTGTTTCTCTATTTTCTTCCCCAAACCGAGTGGCCTGGTCTGTTTTGTCCTGAACCTTAAGCGGCAATTAAGCTCTCCCTGCCCTTGAGCAATTCTCAGCCTCTTCAGTACTCGAGGCCAATCGTGGTATTTGTTCCCTGATGGGCCTAAACCACGACACACCCTCAATCCATCACTCTATTAAAATGTAAACCCTCAGGACTGTGGCACCACGTATGCTGCTATAAATTCCTCCAGCTATCTGTATTGCATTAAAAGAATTGAAGAACTTAAGACGACCACTGGGAATTTGAAAGCAAAAATGGTGTATTTTCTACGGATGAAGAGATACTTCCATCTTACAGATAATGCTCACAGATCAGCGTGTTAAAGGATCTGAAGGAAAGTCCAGAACTACATCAGGAAAAAGAAAAATCAGTGGAGCTACCAAGAACTCATCCCTTCCTGCCAGTGTGCGTCCCTCCTACCAACACATATCAGATTATGTTTATTTTGAGTTTATGGATTTCTGTATTGTATTGTTCAGCGATGTAGCTGTTATTGACCTTTTGTTGTAAACTCATGGCCATGGGTAAAAATATTTATGTTTTCTTCATGTACCTTTAATTTTGAAATGTGTTGCTAAAGGCTGGCTGGTGCAAAAAAGAAAAAGGGGGGAATTGTAGGCACAGATGTAGCTTGGACCAGCCAGCTTGAATAAAGATGGTAGGGATAAGTTAATGCAGCTGGCATGCTACTTCAGAAACAGGTGCTGCAAGTTAATCAGTTGGGCCCTGGGTGATCTCATGGGCAGAAGCAGCATATAAGGAGGTAGCTAGCAAAGGAAGGATGGCTTTGAGTCAACTCTGGTGGTTGTACTATGTTGCCCATGTACGTCTCTGCATGTGCATTACTTAGACTCTCTATGTTTTTGAGTGAATATTGCCTGCACTACTACAACAGTTTTCAAAAGTAGTCATCTTCCAGAAAAAGAAAATCAGCATCTATCACCTTCTTTTATGTTTGGGATATTTTGTGGGGGTTTTTTTGGTGTGGGGTTTTTTTTTATTTTTGTCTCTAATTCAGTATTATTTTTGTTTTTCTGTTGACAGCTGGTCACCAGGTTCAGGATTCAGCAGCTGTACTAATTCTTCAGACTTGTCTCTCCCTGCCTCTGTTATTTGTTCATTGATATAAAGTGGTCACTTTGCAGGATAACTTCCAAAATCTTCCTCTAGCTTATCTCTTCAGTTCATACCATTAAATTCAAACAGTTCATAGGCAATTTACAATGTCTGATCTATAATTTGGTACATCTTGTTTTACATGATGCTTATAATAAAATAAGGATTTTCAACAGTATGTGATAAACAGAGATTTGTCCTTTCTTATTGTAATAAAAGACAGAAGAAATGCCTCATTAAGTATTTCTTTTAGACTGCTGTGTCTCTTGTCATATTCACAAAGGAGGAAGAGGAAATTAACCTTTCACAGGACACTGCTGCAACAGTAGCAGGTAGCAGTATTGTGCTTGTACACCAATACACTCCTTTAGAAAAGTAGTAAAAATTTTTGGGGGGTTGATTAGTATCAGTAAGCATTGTGTTGGGAGCTGGGGCTTTCACATCAGGTTAAGTGATAACTGAAGGTAGTGGTAAACCACAGCACAGTTGAAAGGCTGCAGATATTGTGCAGTCCAAGGTGTCTGCCATTGCCTGCTAACAAACATTGAGGTTCAGATTTTGCTTAACTTCAGATTGTGCATGAGTGAGGAATCAGCTAAAACATTGCAGGTGCATGACAACAGACAGGAAGGATATTTCCATTTGAAAATTAGTTGGCCTGTGGTTAAAATATTCAGGCCAGAAGTGGAAAGTTATCAGCTAAAGATATGTTTTTGTGGCTATTAAAATCCTGAGAAAAGGATCCTGTAGGAGTGGGTTTGTAAGGAAGAAAGGATACAAAAGATAACAACACAGTACTTGCATGTCTCACAGATTTTCAACCAGTTAAAAGACCTGAAGAGGAATATCTTTGCTATCAAATTCAGTCTCTGTTTCCTTTCCACTACAGTGATCCCTTTTATGTTGTTCCCAAAAGAGGATGTGAAATCCATTGGACATTTTACTTCTGTTTTCTTGTCTGAATGAAGGGAATGTAGAGAATTATATGCGCTATAACCTGACCTAGTCAGTTTTGCCACATATTAACTCTCCTTCCTAAACTCATTCAGCTGTGTCTTATTCTCAATAATGTATGAACCCTTAAAAAACAGATGTCTGCTGAAAAGCAGCAGTCTCTTCAGTTTCATGAAAGCCCCTGCATTCATTTTCCTTGACAGAATGTCTCTTGTTTTCCCCTGGAAAGTATCAGAAAAATTCTTTTTGCTCCTCCTTACTTTTCTGAGACAAAGCAGAACCTTGGATAAGTTAACTTGTCACACTGTATAACCCTGTGCTAAAGCAGAGCTGTTCCTGAATGTCTTGATGTAAATGACAGGAGAACTGAACCCAAGACACATCTATCTATATTGGTTTCAATTAAGTCACAAAAGACAGAATGGGACTGTTAAATTTCTTCTGGCAGGTTGCCAACAGTTGGAACACTGTAAAATGTAGATCATTCATTCACAGAAAAAGTGGATTTTTTGTAGTGCTTTTTTATTTTATTTTTGGTCTCTTGCTATAAAAAAATTTCTGTTCCTTGTGGATGGTAACTATGACTGTCTTCTTCTGTTCCACAAGGGAAAGAGAGTATACCTCACGAATTTAGTCATATGCAATTAAAAGAAATTTTATCTGCAATGCTTAATCTACTTATGCTTTTGTGATTAAATAATATTATCACAGAATTATAGAATCACAGAATAGTAAGGGTTGGAAGGGACTTCTAGAGATCACCTAGTTAAACCCTTCTGCAGAGGCAAGTCCACCTAGATCAGGTCACACAGGAACATGTCAAGGTGGGTTTTGAAAACCTCCAGAGAAGGAGATTCCACACCCTCCCTGAGCAGCCTGTGCTAGGACTCCCTCGACCTTAACAAAATATTTTTTCCTTATGTTTAAGTGGAACTTTTTGCATTCCAGCTCTTGTCTTGTCACTTTTAGAACAACAGAAAAAAATGTTGCCCCATTCTCCTGATACATACTTTTAAAATACTTGCAAACATTAATGAGGTGCTGCCTCAGTCTCCTCTTTTCTAGACTAAACAGCCCAACTTCCCGCAGCCTTTCCTCATAAGGAAGATGTTCCAGTCCCTTGATCACCTTGGTGGCCCTGCACTGGACTCTCTCCAGAAGTTCTCTGTCCCTCTTGAGCTGGGGAGCCCAGAACTGGACACAGGACTCGAGATGAGGCCTCGCCCGGGCAGAGTAGAGGGGGAGAAAAACCTCCCTCGACCTACTGGCCACACTCTTATTTGTGCGTCTCAGGGTGCCATTGGCCTTCTTGGCCACGAGGGCACATTGCTGGTCTATGGTTGGTTTACTGCCCACCAGAACTCCCAGGTCTATCTCTGTAGAGTTGCTCTCCAGCAGGCCAGCCTTCTGTCTGTACTGGTGAATGGAGTTGTTCCTCTCCAGGACTCTGCACTTGCCCTTGTTGCACCTCATTGGGTTCCTCTCTGCCAAAGCCTTCCTGGTTTCATCCCTACGTGCTCTGGCAACATTCCTAAACTCTTCTCAAGAAACCAGGCCCTTTTTCTACCTTCCATAGACTTTTTTCTTCAGCTTGAGTCCTTCCAGTATCTCTTTGTTCATCTAAGGAAGCCTCCTTCCTCCTTTTCCTGATTTTCTATTTGTGGAGATATTTTGACTTGGAGGAAGTGGTGCTTGAGGACTGACCAGCTTGGGCACTCTTACTAGCTAGAATCCTATCCCATGAGATCCATCCAAGTAGGTCTGTGAAGAGGCCAAAGTCAGCTCAGCTGAAATCCAGGGTCACGGTCCTGCTTTGTGTTCTGCCTCTTCCACACAGGATCTTGAACTCTGTCATCTCATGATCACTGCAGCTAATGTTTCCTCCAACCTTCACATCTCCAACCAAACCTTATTTTTTTGGCAGTGCAAAGTCCACCCCTCCTTGTTATCTCCTTGACCACCTGCAACAAGAAGCTTTCATCAACAATCTGTAGGAACCTGCTGGACTGTGTGTGTTTAGCTGAGTGGCTTTGCCAGCAAATACCAGCGTGGCGGAAGTCCCCATCAGGACCATGGACTGGGACTGTGAGGCAGCTCTCAGCTGCTTGTAGAAGGCCTCATCCCCTTCCTATTCCTAATCAGGTGGCCTATAGTAAACTGCCACAACAGTATTACCTATATTACCCTGCTCCTTAATTCTCACTCATAAACACAAAACTCATCCCTTATCACTCACTACACAGGCAAAGCTGAATGCACTGTAATTGCTCTCTCACATAGAGAGCAACTCTACCTTCTCACTTTGTTGGCCTGTCTTTCCTAACTAGCACATAGCTATTCTTGGCTGTGCTCCGGTCAAGTGAACTGTCCCACCCTGTCTGTGTAACAGCAGTGAGATCACAGCCCTGCATCCACACTTGCATCTCCAGTTCCTCCTGCTTATTCCTCAGGCTGTATGTATTGGTGTACAGGCAATTCAGGGGCTTACTTGAACACCCAGGTTTCACTGGATGGATGAAAAAGGATCCTCCCTGATTTGATACTCCCTCAGGGCCATCAGCCTTCTGCATCTCATCTTGATGGAGGTCTGAAGAGCACTCATCATTGCATTTCCTGCCCTGACTTGTTTCCCTGTTTGATGGGATGGCACATACTTTACCATTTTGTACCCCACCCCCAAGTCCTTCAGTTTGAAGGTCTTTAATCAACTTGGTCAGTCTATTCCCAAAGATTCCAGTGCCCCTGTGGGACATGTGTATTCCATCTTGCCCTGTAAAGTTACAGTCATTGAGGAAAGTCCTGTTGTCATAAAAAACCAAAACTTTCTCGTCAACAATGTCTAAGTCAGGAGTTAGCTTGTGTAATTTTTTAATTATTAACTTCTCCCTTTCCTCTGGTGGGAAAGATGGAAGAAAAGATCATTTGGATCCCTCTACCATTCATTTATTCCCTCAAGATTTTATAATTCTCCTTGATTTTCATAATATTGTGACTCATTACGTCATTCATACCATGTGGAAGAAGAGTAGTGGATAGTAGTAGCCTACATTCCTGACAAAACATGGCACTCTCTCAGCTATGACTTGAGAGACCCTGCTGCCATATATTTGTAGCTACTTGACAAATACTGCTTAAGTGTAATGGAGACACAGGGGCACAAAATATAAAGCATGGGAAGCTGAATCTAAGACACCATGGAAATATTTCCATATTGTTTTATTAATTTACTTCCAGTTGATGTGATGAGTCTCTGACATTCTTTATGTATCTACAGAACATCTGAGTTCTGTTGTTCCCATTTTCAGTCTACACAGGATTGTGAAACTATTGTGCCTCTCTTTTATTCCTGCCAGAAAAGTAACAAAATGCTGGAAAGCATCTGAGGTCCTCGTGAATAACAAACTGACCATAGGCTAGCAATGCACTATGTGGCAGAGAAGGTCAATAGCACCCTGAGCTGCATTAGGAAAAGTATTGCTAGCACAAGGCAGGTCATCCTGCCCCCTTCACAGCCCTGATGAGGCAGTCAGTAGCTGTGTCCACTGCTGGGCTTCCCACAACAAAAGAGACAAGGACATAATGAAGTGTGTCCAGCAAAGGGTCAGTACAGTCAATAGGCATGTCTTACATGAGGCAAGCTTGAGAGAGCTGAAAGTGTAAGAGAAGGCTCAGGCTCTTATCTATGTGTGTAAATAGCTGATAGGAGGGAATGAAGAGGGAGCAAGACTCCATTTGTTGCCTCCAACAGTCACAGCTCAGGACCTCTCCTGCCAAGCAGCTGGAACCCAGCCAGGTTTTCCCAGGGACTCTTCCCAGGCTGAGGAATGTGGCTGCCATTGTCCCATTTGCTGGTTCAAGCAGTAGTGAAGCTGAGCATGTTTCACAGGGACACACACATAGACACAGATGTGACTGGTCATGCAGGCTGCCACAGACACAGGGTTGCCTTCAATGGTACTCACAGACAGAACTCACATGAAACATAAGCACAGATAGACAAGTCCCCACCTCCCCTGGGACTAGCAGAGGCAGAATTGCACACTAGTGCAACACAGAGCACTCAATTCAAAAGCACAAGCAGTTTTGTGAATACCTCAAAGTACTGGTATGGCCTGTTGTCTCTCGTTTCTTCTATATGGGTACCCTACTCATCAGCTGATCTAGCTCAATGCATGTTAACACACACCACTGACACGCTCATCTCACAGGCAGCCCATGCTTGCGGGTGTGCTTGGGCTTACCACCCAATGGCTTACCAGCATTGACTCTCCACCCACAAGATGCCTTGGTGTGAACCCAGGTCCCCCAGCTCATTGAGTAGTCCACCTCAAAGTTTGTCAGTGAATATACACACACACACCATGCATACCTGATTTGGAGAAGGTGCAGACTGTGGGACCCCTCCCAGCAGCCAGCATCAGACACAAGATCTCTGGCCCTGGTACCACTACATCTGCTCATGCTCACTCACCTCACCCATGCCAGTCACCTGATAGCTGGTCTTCAGGGGACACACACCATTTCCACTGCAGTGGTGGGAGATTAAATGCTTTAGTAGCTGACATAATGCATGAGACCTGATTAATCTTCAAGCACCACTTCCTTCAAGCCTGGGGTCAACTTGTCCCCACATGTAGGAAAGCAGGAAAAGGAGACAGGAGGCCTCCATGGATGAACAAAGATCTTCTGGGACAACTCAAGCAGAAAGCAGCCATCTATGAGAGGTGGAAACAGGGTCTGGTTTCTTGGGAAGAGTATAGGAACGTTGCCAGAGCATGCAGGGGTGCAACTAGGAAATCTAGAGCCCTTCTAGAATTAAATCTGTCCAGGAAAACAAAGGAAAAAAAAGAAGGAGTTTTTTAGGTACATCAGCAGAAAACGGGAAGATGAGGGGGAATGTGGCCCACTGCTGAACACAGAGGGTGCCCTGGTAACCGAGGATTCAGAGAAGGCCGAAGTACTGAATGCCTTCTTTGTTTCAGTCTTCACAGCCAAGGCCAGATCTTGGGAAGCCCAGTCCAGCAAGGATAACAGGATGGCCTGGAAAGCAGAGGACTTGCCCTGGGTGGAAGAGGAAGAGGTTAAAGCGTTGTTGGACAAGCTTAAGGCTCATAAGACAATGGGTCCTGATGGGATGCACCCAAGAGTGCTGAGGGAGCTGGCTGATGTGATTGCTAAGCCTCTCTCCATCCTTTTTGAACAATCATGGAGGACAGGCGAGGTGCCTGAGGACTGGAGAAAGGCCAATGTCACTCCAGTCTTCAAAAAGGGCAAGAAGTAAAAACCAGGGAAACTATAAGCTGGTCAGCCTCACCTCCATGCCTGGGAAGGTGATGGAACAACTCATCTTCAATGTTGTTAATGAACATATGAAGGAAAAGATGGTTATCGTGGGGAGTCAACATGGATTTACCAAGGGGAAATCCTGTTTGACCAACCTGATAGCCTGCTATGAGGGCATAACTGGCTGGCTAGATGAGGGGAGAGCAGTGGATGTCATCTACCTTGACTTCAGCAAGGCTTTTGACACTATCTCCCACAATATCCTCATCAGAAAGCTCAGGCTCGTGAAGGTCGAAAGTTGGGCAAAGAAGAACCTTATGAAGTTCAATAAGGACAAGTGCAGAGTCCTGCACCTGGGGAGGTACAACCCCATGCACCAGTATAGGCTGGGAATTAACCTGCTGGAGAGCAGCTCTGCAGAGAGAGATCTAGTAGTCTTGATTGATAATAAGCTAAAGATCAGCCAGCAATGTGCCCTCGTGGCCAAGGCCAATGGCATCCTGGGATGCACCAAGAAGAGTGTGGCCAGTAGGTTGAGGGAGATTCTCTTCCCTCTCTACTCTGCCTTGGTGAGGCCTCATATGGAGTCTTGTGTCCAGTTCAGGGCTCCTCAGCTCAAGAGGGACAGGGAACTTCCCCAGAGAGTCCAGTGCAGGGCCACCATGATGATCAAGGGATTGGAGCATCTTCCATACGAGGAAAGACTGCTGGAAGTAGAGTTAAGTCTAGTTAAGAGGAGATTGCACAGTAATCTCATTAATATTTACAAATATCTAAATGGTGGTTGTCAAGAAGTTGGGGCATCCCTTTTTTCTATTGTATTCTAATGACAGGACAAGGGGTAATGGGATGAAGCTGGAACACAAAAAGTTCCATTTAAACAAAAGGAAAAACTATTTCACTGTGAGGGTGACGGAGCAGTGGCACAGGCTGCCCAGAGAGGGTATGGATTCTCCATCCTTGGAGGTCTTCAAGACCTGCCTGGACATGTTCCTGTGGGACCTGATCTAGGTGATCTGTAAAGGTCCCTTCCAATCCCTATCATTCTATTTTTCTATGAAGGCCAGGCAAGGGTGCCTACAGCTCTAGTCTAACTCCAGTAGTTGTCACCAAATTTCATGTAAACACACATGTCCCATGGGTATTTAGTCCACACATTCCTACACGATGAAGAGTGAGACAACATTGACAGACAATTAAAAAAAGATTTAAGGAGAAGATATAAGAAGACAGACTGTGGTGATCAGACCCCAGGCTCAGCCAGACAAGAGAACATTTGAATCTCTTGGACCCCTTCTTGTCTGCTCATGCTTTTTTCATATCTCCTTCCCCTTACTCTCATCCATGTGCTTGGTCCCACCAACCCCCCTCCAACCTTCTGGACTACAGGGTTACACCTTTCTTAGTAGCAAAGTTTCTTGATAGCACATCAAGTAGCTTGACTGACTGGATTTATTTCTGGTTATTGTCTTTGTTAACAGCACACACCGTCTGGAATGGATTCAAGAAAGTGTTGGCAGGTTAAGGCAGGTGAATGCCCTTTATTCAGCACTGAATGCCCTTTATTCAGCCATCCGTACCTGAAGTTTTGTGTCCAGTTCTGCACTCCTCAACAAAAAAAGAAATATGGGCTACTGGAGACTGGAAAATGAAAGGCCATAAAGACTGGAACACCTCTTCTATGAAGAAAGGCTGAGAGAGATGGCACTATTTAGAGTAGGCTCAGGTGGGATCTTATTAATGTATATAAAAGCTTGAAGGGAGGGTGTAAATTCAGGCTGTTTTCAAGTGATGCCAAGTAACAGGATCAGGGGCAATGGCCACCAACTGAAATACAAGAGGTTGCCTCTAAACATCATCCTCACTTTTTCACAGTGAGGGTGACTAAGTGTACTAACCGCTGTACGAGCTGCCCAAAGAGGTTGTGGGACTCCCCGTTTTGGAGAGATCCAAAAGCTGAGGCCCTGCCTTAAGAAGCAGGATGACCTCCAGAGGTTCCTTCCAATCTCAACTACTCTTGTCATTAGCATTCAGCTTATGTATATGGGACTTGCCTCCTAAAGCATGATTCCTAATACATAGTGGCATCATTTTTGTTATCTACTCCGTACAGCTAGCTACCCTGTATGTGCCTGCCTGTTTTCAGATTATCATCAATACTGTGCCCACATGCAGGCAGTCAGTATAAGCTTGTGACCTTGGCATAAAACCTGCTTTTTCTTTACTGGGATGTCCAATGAAGAAATATTTTTTTAAATGTATGAAAGACTCCTTTCTAACGTGTTGCTTTTTTGTCTCCCTTGGTTTGCCTAATCCTTGTAATTATTTCTCAACCCCAAAATCTGATGGCTGGCATCCTCTGTGACATGCAATATTCTCTCTTGCCATAAACAGTACAGTCCCAAGTTGTTTAATGCTGAAGCTTGCTTGCAAAATCATTGTATTTTGCTAGAGTTTAAAGGACTGTAATGAAATTTTCCAGATTCACTCTTTTATAGGAACTGTGAGGAAAAATGTTGCTCCAAATGACAGGTGGCAGCATTATATAATTTTGCTTCTTAATTCATAAGGTTAAAAGGCAGTATGTTATCCTCAGCCTATAGCCCTACCAAATACAGGAGAAAGATGAGTTGCTACTCAACTGATTTGATTTTCAGAACCTGTTGCTTATGTAGAGTGCTGAAATCTGGTTTTCTGCCTGATCCACTCCTCAGCAATTTTAAAAATAGCTTTTTCTTGAGCTGTAATTGGTAATTAGGAACAAGAGGGCTTTGTATCATACTTGCACTTTTTCACAAACTGCCTCCGAATCTATTTCAAGGTTCTTACTAAATTTCCAGTGAAATCATGACAAATGTGTTGCATAAAGAAAACATTAATTTCAGTATGACTTACTTGTCTCTCAGCAAATCAGCAACCTTAAGTAAAACGTTCCTTAGGAGTAAAAAAAAGAAAAAAATAAAACCTAAGTATTCCTCGATTTCCAGGCTATGAAAAGCCAGAAATACATGTCCATTGGAATATGCATATATTGCATGGCTGCACATGGTGGAATTTCAATCACAGAAAAATTATTTCTATTTGTAATGGCAAGTTTTAGTCTAGAAATGTGAGGAGTGTGGTAGTTGAAGAGATATTAAAGCTAATCATATCCTGTTCCTCAATAGATCAATAGAACAGATGGTAACTTTGTACATTTTACATGCTGTGAGTGCCTGAAGCCATAGCAACATCCACCTCATGCTGGAAATATCTCCCCCTGCTATTTTATCTTCTCTGAAAACTGTGATGTTAGTGTCCAGAATCCACACTTAGAAAACCTGGAGTCTTACAGATTGCAGACTATTAACCTCTTTTATACTTCTGTTACAGTCACATGTAACTTCAGCAAAATTGTCAGACATAAATTAAACTGCTGTTGGCCCAGGCACAAAAGCACTCCTATCACATTTGAAAGATGTAAAGACAGGAATTCTTACCAAATATGTTCAGAACATAACTGCTCTTTGATTAAAGATCACAATTCACTAACATTGAACTCAGAAATTAGTGGACTGTAATTATAGTTACTGGTGATTTAGTCACTAGCAATCAACTGATGAATGGTTTTGGTGTCTTATCTTATTGGTGATCAAATTGAGAGTGTTGAAAGAGGCTGATTTTCCTCATGAAAGAAATGATCACTCTCAAAAATCAGAAAGGTATTCTTAAAGATAAGATCTAATAACTTTTCCATTACACCTGTGTGACTTTAAATCAAGAATAGATCACATATCTTTGAAGATCATCAAGTACTTTCTTTATTCAAATATTCATGAAAATGATTCATAGTGCTCTTCTGAGGGTCTGCAGAGTTCATGAGTGTATTTCCATTTATTTGACTGAGTTTTAGAATATTTCTGTGTGCTGGGAGTTTTGCAAAGAGTACAGTGAGACCTGTTTTCTGCTGAGACTGGTCTGCGGATGAAATAGAACATTTGGAGAGTTGAGAATTTCCATGCAATTTTCTGCAATTCATACTCCAAACAAACGGTGACTTATCAATGCTATTGAGAAATCACATATTTTTTAGAAAGCTGACTCTTGTCACTAGACACCGATAAATATTTTTTTGTCATTGATGGAGGTGCTAATGTCCTACATCTGCTTAACAATTTCGGAACATTTAAAGGCAGAGTTGACTAAATTTTCTTTGACAATTGTTTTTTGTGTCCAGATGTTAAACATTAAATCAACTGGCAACAGCCCAATCTTATTCTTGCCAACTCTTTCTAACATGACACTTAATGTTAAAAAAAAAAAAAAAAACAAAAAACTATTTTAAATACATGCTCATCTTAAATTCTGTTTTATCATGGGTCCACTTTTTTTTTTGAACTGACATGATTTGAACTATGTTGTGTTGACAGTCTACATTATTTTTTTTAATGCAGTTTTGTGGATATTTTTTTCTAGTACATTAGTTCCCATGTAGAAATAATAATTTTCACAAAGAAACTATAAGTAGTTTGAAGTTCATTTTCTTTAAAATACGTTGATTTATCATGTTTGAAGCTATCTATTAAACAATGAGAGAAGAAAAGAACTCCAGAATGATTTTTTCCTTTTTCTCTTTTTTTCTGTTCAAGTAGGTCAACCCAGTGTAGTGGATAAAAAAAAAGTAAATAATTGTCTTACATATCTACAATTCCAGTTGATGTCTGTTTAGCTTTCTTTAAATGACTTCTGAAGTACAGGTACACAGGCTTCAGGATATTTAAGGTTTTATTGGTATTAACTGTCTTAGTCCTGGTACAATGATAGAAGGTTTGGGTTGGAAAAGACCTTGAAGATTATCTAGTTCCAGCCTCCCTGCCATGGATAGAAGTACCTTCCACTGGATCAGGTAGCTCAAAGCCTCATCCAACCTAGCCTTGAATATTTCCAGCAAAGGAGGCATCCATGGCCTACTCTGGGCAGCTTAGCTCTGAGAAATGTCTATGTTCTTAATGTATAATTACATTGTAGGTCACAATTGTTTAAAAGCCGATTTTTATTAAAGGAAACACATATGTAAATCTTTAAAACAAACAAGTAGTATTTTTTTTCATCATGTACAGTTTTTAAACTTTAAATAGCTGTGTCATTCAAAGTATTATTATTATTGTATACATAAAAGTATAATGTACAGGAAAATAAAATCTTCATCAAACCACAATAATTTATTAGCTTCACAAAACAGTGGTGAAAAGTAAAATAAGCCAACTGTACTGAACCTGCTCATGTGTGACCTGCAAGTCAAGGGAAGTTTTCTTCCTCCTCTGCTCTGTCCTGCTAAAGCCACATCTGGAGTCCTGTGCATCCATTTCTGGACTCTCCAGGTCAAGACTGATAGAGCACTTCTGAAGAAAGCCCAGCACAGGGATGTCAAGATGATCAGGGTACTGGAGCATGTTTCTAAATGAGGAAAGGCTGCAAGACCTAGGGCTGTTTAGTCTGTAGAAGAGAAGACTGAAAGGGGACCTCATCAACACTTATAAATACCTAAAGGGTGAATGTAAAGAGGATAGGATGAGTTTTTTTCCTCTAGTGCTGAATGATAGGACAAGGGGTAATGGGCACAATCTGGAAAACAGGAAATTCCACCTGAACATCAGGAGGGTGAAGATTCTCTTTCTCTGGAGGTTATCAGAACACGCCTGGACGTATTCTTGAGTGACCTGATTGAGGGGAACCTGCTTTAGCAGGGGATTGGACCAGATAATCTCTAGAGGTCTCTTTTGGTTCCCACCATTCTATGATTCTGTGGTTGTGTTATAGCAATACGTCTACTCAGTGATATGGGATATGTTTAGTGGCTCAGATGCTTGTATTTGTGCCAGTAAAATTAGGAGTGCTTATATTCAGTATTTTAAAGTATTAATAATTCTATAACTTGTTCTGAAATAAGAAATTTGGCTTTGCAAATCCTCAGTTTATAAGTGAACATGAAATTGAACTACAATCTCCCTGAAACATAATGGAAATCCATTAAAATATGTTTTTCTCACATTTACTACAGGTATGATTAAAAGTATTTTTTACATTGGCAAAAAAGTAAAGTGTAAATACAACACACTCATATAATGTTATCACATTTCCCAGGTGAAAGTTGTTTTATATTATCACAGAGGTTTTTATTTCTATTTTGTCTGAGGGAGATCATGATGAAAAGTCCAAATCAGCTAATTTGCTATTTTTCTCTGAGTCAGTGGTAAAGTGTTCTATGTTAGAGGAAGAGATTTGGAACCCCTAAAAATCATTTGCTGGAGGGAAGGAACCCATGTGGTCATGCTTGAGTGGGTAGACCTCATCATGACTGTGAACATAAACTAGCAGAGATGGAGTGTACCAGGACAGATGTTACTGAAGTTTTATGAAGAGAAGGAAGAGGAGGAGCACATGGAAGACAAGTTGTTTATTTAGCCAGATGAGGCAGATTAGAGACGAGGGAGTTGCATGGGATGGAAACTATAGAGTTGTAAATGTTAACAGAACTGAAATACCAGATTTCTATGTGAATTATTGAAAACTTACTCTTTAGAAAATAACACAGAGAGGAAAACCTTCCACAAATAGTTTTTCATCATTTTTTTTGATTCTTCTTTGGATTCTTCTTTTCAAATCTAGTGAGATTTTAAAATTTTGACTAAAAGTAGATTAATGTTAGGTAAATTGCAGTATTTCTCTCCAAAAACTTTTGATAGAAGTCATATCAAATTCTGTAGTGAGTTTCTTGGAGCAGGGACTAAATAATGATATGTCTCTGTTTTACAGTAGATTTAAAGACTGTTTCTTTCTGTTTGTGGTGCTTCTTCCTCATTATTGCTTTGAATATTAGTGATACCTCCACATCTCTTAAATTCTATTACTACATTTCACAGAATCACAGAAAAGGGAATGTGGCAAAACAATGCTGAACACTCAATAGTTCTTAAAACATAGCCTAATTTTAAGAAAACTATTAGAAAACTATGTAACATGACCATAATTTTTTAAATGGAAGTATATGTTCAAGTGAATTTGAGATTTATCCATGTGTTTATTTCACTGTGTTCACAGAACCATAGAATCATAGAATGGTAGGGTTGGAAGGGATCTTTAGAAATCATCTAGTCCAACCCCCCTGCAGAAGCAGGTTCACCTAGATCAGGCATAGGAACATGTCCAGGCGGGTCTTGAAGACCTCCAAGGAAGGAGACTTCACAACACACAATCCCCTATTTCTTACAAGTATGGAATTGGTGACACATGCCTCATGTAAGTAGACTACATTTTTATAAAAATATTAAATAAAATTTTAAAGGAACTAAAATCAGTAACACACAGCAAAGAATTTTAAACTTAATTTCATTTTTTAAAAACAAGATACTTGAAAAAATTAAGTTAAATGAAACCTGCAGATGATGGAGACAGTATGTCAATTTCTCCTGCTAACACAAATTTAAACAGCAACTTTTGGGTGTTTGTTTTTCAAAGAAAAATAGATGCTTCTTGGACTGGATTTTCCAGTGGATTCAGAATCTAGCAATCTCCGTATATATTCAGACTCATAGGTGCAAATTGTTCTCAGTGAGAACTCCTTATTTACCTTTCCCGAGTATTTGAGCTTTTGTAGAAGAGTTGAACACACAGAGACATAGCTGTCTGAGTTCTTCATCTTTTTTCATTTACAAGAATTTTCCTCCAGTAAGACAAGTGTATGCATCAAGCACCAGTGGGGCACTACTTAAAGAAACTGGATTTGATGTTCAGAGGGTCTTAACGTAGGTTCATGCCTCCTCTCCATTTACTGATCTGGACATGGCTTTAGAGCAGTGTTTCTTTAACCACCCTGCATTTTGATTCAATAGTTCTCACCTACTGACACATTTGAGTCTAGTCCAGCTAGAAAGGCGTGCATAAACTGTAGTTTATTAGTCATTCAAATTATCCAGAGGGCTCAGTATCAGACTATGCTGTGGTCTGATCAAGCAGTAAGGTAGTAGAGGAGCAAGTGTCCAGTGTAGCTGTCGGAACAGAAGCTGTCAAGTAGTGCACTGTATAAGTCAAATCTCCAATTCAAGACATAGAACCTCTATGGATGCAATTAGCATCCTGTTTGACATTGTGGAACTTGCACAAGAGAAAATACTCCTGCTATAAACCTACAGAATCACAAGAATATAAGAACATAAGAAAGACCTAAACCTCTCTGTAGCAATTTTGTTGAATCTGCTCAGTTCAGTAAGTTCTGAAAACAATTATTTTCCTAGGCACTTGACTATCTCTTTCTCTACGAGCCTGGACGACAGAGATATATGTCCTATGGGACTGAATAGGCAGCAGGGAAATGGCTTCTACTCTTTAGAATACTTCCGTATACATTAATGACCATCAGAGCGATTCTTGGGGAACTTCTATTCTAACATATTTGACAGTTTTTCCATTTCCATTCCTGCCTTCTTACTTTCTCTTGAATGGATTCTAAACACTTTATTTATGTATTTATTTATTTATTTTAAATATATGTTATATATCCCTCTAGACATAGTTAGAACAGAAAAGAAGCTTTAAACAAAAGCTTTAGATAAACTAAAAAGGAGCTTACAACAAAAAGTCTTCCTGTCAAATCTAATTTAGATTCCTTTCTTTGCATTGTAGCTGATAAACTTATAACCTCTGCTCCTGCTGAAACAACTTAACAAAATGATAACTATGAACTGAGTCTTCTTTTCACATTTGCAAGCACAATTTTGAGTAAGCTTTCTCCAAATCAGTAGCATTGCATTGGTGAAAAGGAGACGGTTATCATGCAGTGATATGGGGGACCTGTATTGCTGCACTGTGGAAAGAACTTGGTTTTAATTAGTTTATTCTAAGGCATTTATAATTTAAATCTTTTATATTCTCTAACCTTTCTGGTCACCTGCTATTGTTTGAGCCATTCCATTTTAGCAGCATCTTTTTTTCCAGGCTCTGTAATACAGAAGGGTTGTTTCTGACTGAGTTTCAGGGGAGACCTTGAAGATGATAGAACCCAGAGCCCTTGTCCTGTGTGGTGAGACTGTGGGACCAGGACTGGTTCAGCTCAGAGAAGGGACGGCTTTGGAGTACCTAATAGGATCCCCTACACTGATTGGAGATGCAGCCGGCCTCTTTACAGCGGTGCGTGGCAGGTGGGTGAGAGGCAGCAGTACAAGCTGAAAGGGAGGCTGAGGTTGGAGATAAATAGAAATCTTCTCCCCATGAAGACAGCCAAGCAATGGGGCTGGGGACCAGAATGGTGGAACTGTCTCCATCCATGAGCATTTCACATCCTGACTGGATGAAACCTGCAGCAGCCTGGTCTAAGCCCACACCAGAGCCTGTTCAGGGCAAGGACTCGGATTATGACTTCTCCAGATCCCCATCAGCCTGAATTTTCCTGCGATATCTGTGTCACCTGCAAGCTGAACTGAACAGTACTAGGGGAAAACTAACAAACAAAACCTTGCATAGCATTAGTTTATTTTCTACCAATGTAAATTCTTGTTACTTTACCTCCTAATTGTCTATGTTTTATAACAGTGTGCTTGTGTAGGATGGCCTAGTAGTGACTATGAAGTAGTGACTATCTCTGGTCACATATTTACAAAGTAAATATATTAGAGAACTGAACAATGCACACTGAATGTGTGGTACAAGGAATACCATTTGTGTTTGCATACTGTGTGTAGGAAATAGATAACTCTGGATATGCAATTTTATTTACAATTTAACATATTTGCTTAACTTGAAAAATGCTACATCTTCTCACAACTATTTGCCTGTGTGAGTGTTTTGCCTGGGCTAGGTTTTCTTGGTAGCAGGGGGCTACAGGGATGGCTTCTTTAAACAAAAAGAGTTGCCAGAAGCTTCATGTTTAGCTCACAGGGTTAAGGCCAGTCAATTCTAAGGTGGACCCTGCACCTGACCAGGCCTGGCCAATTACTGATGGAGGTAATGCCTCTTTGAATAACATATTTGAGAAGAAGGTGTTGCACAATTGCAAAACTGCAGCAGCAACAGGGAGGGAGAATGTGAAAACATCTCCACGGACACCAAGGTTAGTGGAGATGGAGGGGAAGGAGGGTGCTTAGGCACTGAATAGGCTCCCTTGTGACCTGTGGTGAGGACCATGGTGAAGCAAATTGTCCCCTTGCAGTCCATGGAGGCCACCAGGAAGCAGAGACCCATTTGCAGCCTGTGGAGGAGCCCATACCAGAGTGGGTGGATGCCTGAAGGAGGCTGTGACTGTGAGAAGTTCATCCTGGAACAAACTCCTAGCCTGTGGGGAGAGAGGAGCCCACGCCAGATCAGGTTTGCTGTCAGGATTTGTGATCCTGTGAGGGACTCTGGCTGGAGCAGTCTCTCCCTAAAGGACTGTTCTCCCGGTAGATGACCTCATGCTGGAGCAATTTGTGAGGACCTGCAGCCCATGGGAAGGACCCACACTGGAGAAGTTCATGAGGGACTGTCTCCCGTGGGGAGGGTCCCCACAGTGTAGAACTGGGAAGTGAGAAGAAGCAGCATCAAAGTCCATCTGTAATGAACTGACCACAACCCCCATCCTCCATGCCACTGACAAGGGAAAGGAAAGGGAGTCTTGGGAAGAGGATGGATGGGGGGAGGTGTTTTTAAGATTGCTTTGCTTCTTATCTTGCTGCTTTTATTGTTTCTTTAATAAAGCAAACCTTTTTCTCTCCAAGTTGAGTCTGTTTTGCCTGTGACGCTAGTTGCTGAGTGATCTCTCCATCCTTATCTCAATTCATAAGCTGTTTGTTATATTTTTCTCTCTCTCCTGTCCAGTTTGGGAGGGGGAGTGATCTTATGATTTGGTGGACATTTGGCTAAACCACCACAGTGAGCCAGAACAGGCAGAGTGCAGGAACAACTACAAAAACACAGATGAAGTGGAAAGAGTATTTTCAAGCATGTTAAACAGAATGCCTGTGCATCTGTCACAGGCCTATATTATCATAGAAAAATAGAATCATAGAATGGTAGGGGTTGGAAGGGACCTTTAGAGATCATCTAGTCCAATTCTCCTGCAGCAGATCAGGTCGCATAGGAACATGTCCAGGATGATCTTGAAGACCTCCAAGGAAGGAAACTCCACAACCCCTCTGGGCAGCCTGTGCCACTGCTCCATCACCCTCACAATGAAATAGTTTTTTCTTATATTAAAGTGGAACTTTTTCTTTTACAGCTTCATCCCATTACCCTTTGTCCTGTTACTACCTAATAGAGAAAAAAGGGATGACCCAACCTCCTGACACCCACCCTTTAGATATTTATAAATTTTAATAAGATCATCCCTCAATCTCCTCTTCTCCAGAGTAAACAGCCTCAGCTCCCACAGCCTTTCCTCATATGAAAGATGTTCCATTCCCCTGATCATTGTGGTGGCCCTGCGCTGGACTCTCTCCAGCACTTCCCTGTCCCTCTTGAGCTGAGGAGCCCAGAATTGGACACAGTACTCCAGATGAGGCCAGATGAGTACTCCAGAGAGGGAGAAGAACCTCCATTGACCTGCTGGCCACATTCTTCTTGATGCATCCCAGAATGCCATTGGCCTTCTTGGCCACGAGGGCACATTGCTGGCTCATGTTTAGTTTATTATCAATCAGGACTCCCAATTCTCTCTCTGTAGAGCTGTTCTTCAGCAGTTCAACCCCCAGTCTGTACTGATGTGTGGGATTGTTCCTTCCCAGATGCAGGACTGCACTTGTCCTTGTTGAACATTATGAGGTTCCTCTCTGCCCAACTCTCAAGTTGGTTGAGATCCCACTGAATGGCAGCACAGCCTTCAGGGGAATCAGCCAGTCCTCCCAGTTTGGTGTCATCAGCCAACTTGCTGAGGGTACACTCTGTCCCCTCATCCAGGTCGTTGATGAAGATGTTGAACAAGACTGGCCCCAGAATTGATCCCTGTGGAACTCCACTGGCCACAGGCTTCCAACTCGATTCTGTGCCATTGGTCACCACCCTCCGGGCTCTGTCCACTCATTCAGCTCTCGATCCACCTCACTGTCCACTCATCTAAGCCACACTACTTGATCTTTCTGATGAGGATGTTATGTGAGACAGTGTCAAAGCCTTGCTGAAGTCCAGGTAGATGACATCCACTGCTCTCCCCTCATCTAGCCAGACAGTTATGCACTCATAGAAGGCTATCAGGTTGGTCAAACAGGATTTCCCCTTGGTGCAGCCATTTTGACTGCCCTGATAACCATCTTATCCTTCATATGTTCAGTGATAACGTTCAGGATGAGTTGTTTTATCACTTTTCCAGGGATGGAGGTATGGTTGGCCGGCCTGTAGTTTCCTGGGTCATCCTTTTTGAAGACTGGCGTGACATTGGCCTTTCTCCAGTCCTCAGGCACCTCGCCTGTCCTCCATGATTGTTCAAAAATGATGGAGAGAGGCTTAGCAATCGCATCAGTCAGCTCCCTCAGCACTCTTGGGTGCATCTCATCAGGACCCATTGTCTTATGAGCCTTAAGCTTGTCCAACAACGCTTTAACCTCTTCCTCTTCCACCCAGGGCAAGTCCTCTGCTGTCCTGGCCATCCTGTTATCCTTGCTGGACTGGGCTTCCTGAGCATTAGCCTTGGCTGTAAAGACTGAAGTAAAGAAGGCATTCTTTACTTCAGCCTTCTCTGCATCCTCAGACACCAGGGAACCCTCAGTGTTCAGCAGTGGGCCCACACATCTTGCCATCCTTCTGCTGCTGATGTACCTAAAAAATGCCTTATTGCTGTCCTTAACATCCCTGGCTAAATTTAATTCTAGAAGGGCTCTAGCCTTCCTAGTTGCACCCCTGCATGCCCTGGCAATGTTCCTATACTCTTCCCAAGAAGCCAGCCCCTGTTTCCACCTCTCATAGATGGCTACTTTCTGCCTGAGTTGTCCCAGCAGATCCTTGCTCATCCATGGAGGCCTCCTGCCTCCTTTTCCTCCTTTCTTGCGCATTGGGACACACTGATCCTGGGCTTGGAGGAAGTGGTGCTTGAAGATTGACCAGCTCTCCTTGGCACTTCTGTCTTCTAGAATCATATCGCATGAGATCTGTCCAAGTAGATCTTTGAAGAGGCCAAAGTCGGCTCACCTGAAATCCAGGGTCATGGTCCTGCTTTGTGTTCTGCCCCTTCCACACAGGATCTTGAACTCTACCATCTCATGGTCACTGCAGCTGAGGTTGCTTCCAACCTTCACATCCCCAACCAGGCCCTCTCTATTCGTCAGTACCAGGTCCAGCAGCACACCCCTCCTTGTTGGTTCCTCAATCACCTGCGACATGAAGTCATCATCAACAATGTGTAGGAACCTCCTGGACTGCGTGTGCTTGGCTGTGTGGCTGTCCCAGCAAATATCAGGGTGGTTGAAGTCCCCCATGAGGACCAGGGACTGTGGTTGTGAGGCATCTCTCAGCTGTTTATAGAAGGCCTCATCTACATCCTCCTCCTGATCAGGTGGCCTGTAGCAAACTCCTACAACAATATCACCTGCCTTGCCCTGCCCATTAATTTTTACCCATAAGCACTCTACTCTCTCCTCATCCCCACCCAGGCACAGTTCAGTACACATTAATTGCTCCCTCACATAGAGAGCAACTCCACCTCCACACCTTGTCAGTCTGTCTTTCCTGAACAATACATAACCCTCCATGGCTGTGCTCCAGCCATGGCAGCTGTCCCACCACGTCTCTGTGTCTGCAATGAGGTCGTAGCCCCGCATCTGCACCCACATCTACAGTTCCTCCTGCTTATTCCCCAGGCTGCGTGCATTGGTGTAGAGGAAGCACAGGGGCTTACTCAAACACACAGGTTCTCCTGGGCGGGTGCAGGAGCTTCCTCCCCGGTTTGACTCTTTCTCAGGGTGGTCAGCCTTCTGTATCTCAGCCCAGTGTGCCAATGAAGGGCACTTATCATTGCATTCCCTGTCCTGTCTTGTTTCCCAGCTAGAGGGAACAGCTTGTTCTCTTTTGCTTCTTCCCCCACCCCTCAAGTCCCTTAGTTTAAAGACTTACTAAATTTGCTAGTCTACTCCCAAATAATCCAGTGCCTTTACAGGAGAGATGAATCCCATCTCATCCTATCAAGCTGTAGTCCCCAAGGAAGGATCCATTGTCAAAGTACCCAAAGCCTTCCTGTCAGCACCAGCCTCTCAGCCAGGAATTCACTTGGCTGATTTTTCCATTACAAACTCCTCCTTTATCACCAGTGAACAGGATAGAGGAGAAAATAACCTGAGCCCCTCTACCTTTTACCTGCTCCCCCAAGGATTTAAAATCCATCTGGATCCTGGAGATTTCATGCCTCACGACATCATTCATAACTACATGGAACACAAGTAGGGGGTAGTAGCCTACATCGATGATGAGCCGTGGCACTCTCCCGGCCACATGCCTGATCTTGGCCCCAGGCAGGCAGCACACCTCTCTTGACTTCCTACCTGCTCCACCAATGGGTCTCTCTGTGCCCTTTAGCAGCGAGCACTCACAACAAGCACCCATCGCTTCTTCCTACGATGTCCATTACCTACTGCAGGTGGAGCAGCTGATGGGTTGTTTAGTGGGTTTTCCCCTTTTGGAGCTTGCTCGTCGAAGTCCCTTGTTGCCAGTGCCTCATACTTATTTGTAGTGGGCACTCTGGAAGGAGGGCTTTGAAGATGAGCCTTTGCCTTTCTTTTTTTTGTAACCAAGGTCCATGACTTATTGGATTCACTGGAGGGTTGCACCTGATTGCAGAAGCCTCCATCTTTCTCCACTTCTTCCCCTCTAGTACTACAGAGCCTACTCACAATTTCCTGCAGCTCTTTCACCAGGTGCTGCAGTTCTTGAACTTGAGGGCACCTTTGACACATTTTTGCCTCAGAGACATAGGTTCCTAAGCAGTCTATACACTCCCTGCACTCCACCTGGACTGAAGCTTCTCTACTAAACCGCTCTATCTGGGTGGATGCATTGACCTTCACCTGGGTTTTGTCCACCTGAGCCTTGGCTTTTGTCTTTAGGTGAGTGCTCACCATTTTGCTAGGCTGAAGCTGAAGCTGGGGCACTTCTCTGACTTCTGCTTCTCTAAATGGGCCATGGGGTTGTTCCCTGCCCGTCCTCCCTGCTCGCCCTGCCTGCGCAAACTACCATGCCGTTCCTGGGTGCCGCGTCACTCCGTGTTTGTTGGCCCTGTTCAAAGTACTCCTGGTCGCTGGCGCTCCCTGGGGAACATTTAAATCCCCCTCGGTTGCTTCAGCTCCGCCTCCCGGCAAGACCGTCCCCCTCACAAGAGCTGCCTCATCCTGGCAGCTCTCCTCACTTTTCCTCCTCTCCCCGTGCTCCAGGAACCCCTGGATTACCTCAGCTGGCCGCACAGCCGCCAATAAACGAGCCTTGTCTCAGCTTTGTTTACTCCCGATGATTACCTGAACACAGATTTTCTACCTGTCCAGCAGACAAGGATTTATATTTTTCTATATCCCAGCTGCAAGTCATTTTGGTGTGTTTACAATTCTCTTCATTTTTCTTTTTTTTTCCCACAGCACCTAATCAGAATCAAACTACAATCCTTTCATTTCTAAATACTCATTTCTTAAAATGACTTGATTTTTTTGTGTCTCAAATCAGTAACTTTTTGCTTTGTGTCGTGGTTTTGTCCAGCTGGGAACAAAGAGCCACGAGGGTGCTCGCTCACTCCTCCCCTCCCAGTGGAGCGGGGAGAGGAACCTGAGCAGAAGGGAAAAAAACGTGTAGATTGAAATAAGAATAGTTTAATAGAACAACAATAAGAAGAAACAAGTTCAGGAAAAAACACTTTTAACAGTAAATTAGGAGATATACAAAAGGAATAGTGTGTGCCACAGTTGTTCACCACCCAGCACCTGATACGACTGCTCCCAACCGGCAGCTGAGCTCGCGGTTCCACAGCACCGCCCCCGACTAGCTCCCTGCCTATATGTACTGGGCATGAAGTCAGTACGGTATCAAATACCTGTTGGCCAGCCTGGGTAAACATGCTGTGCCCCTTCCTACCTCCTCATCAAAGTTAACCCTATCCTAGCCCAAACCAGGACACTTTTTAAATCTATGTGCTCTTTTGACCTCAGTCAAATTTTAAGGTGTATCCATGCAAAATCACCTATGGCTGGTGCGCATGACAGACATGTCCATATCCTAATAATTTAATTGAGAAAAACTGCATCAAGTATGTTGAAAGTGTTATATCAAAAGATTTAATGAGTTATGTGAGAATGTCCTGCAGTGTCTTTTCTGTCATCTATAAAAAACTAACTAACATTCTGTTATTGATGCTTTTTCTGATCAAGACAACCACTGGGGCCTTATTCAATTAGTCATGTGGTTTTGCGATTTGATTCAGGATTGGCAACAGAAACATTTGGCCCAGAAGATTTTATTTTTGTGGGATGGCTAGCTTCCAAATGCCTAGAAGAAAGCTGACAAAACATTTATGTTGAACATCTAGCTTTGTTTTAAAACTCAGCTTAACTGTTAAACAGCTATTGGAAAATACCATGAGTGCATTTTTACTGTTCCCTGCAGAACAGAGCTAAAATGTTATGACTTGTAAAAAAAATGAGTTTTGTCTCTATTCCATTGCTTCCACACATCTTCCTATTAAACCTTTTACCAGCTTTCAGGACAGTACTTTAAGCTGGATTCTAAATGCATTTGAAAGCTCATCTCCAACACATACGATTCACTTCATTGGTGAATATATCCAGTATCTGGCCATTTTGTCCAGTAGGATTGTCTGGGGTTCTTTCTTCTGTATAATAGGGAATTCTTCTTTAACATTTATTCATATCAGAAATTTCTCTCATAGAGGCTCACTGCATTCCTGAGTTTATTACGATGATGAACATGCACATTCACATATTCCACTTCCTTGATCACTTACTCATATTAATATGCAACTGGAAATACTCACAAATAAGTGTTTTATTTTGTTTTTTATCAAATGAATTTTGATCAATAGCTGTTCATATGATTTTTTTAACACTACTTCAGTACCTACAGGTTTTTAATCTACACAGAAAAATCCAAATTCTATGGTGTTACTAATGTGACTATTTTAGTTCATAAGAACAAATAAATAAACATGGTTATAACTAAATTTCAGTTCAATCTGAAGAGCTTACAAAAATTAAGTAATGCAAAGAAATATTTTCTAATTTTTTTTTGTTTTGATTAATTACTTTAACTGTAGAATTTTCCCAATACACAGGAAGATTTGTAATACGTTCTGTGGAATATGACTCTGTCTCCATATGGGAGTAGGTCCTTTTGAGTATGTTAAGGCTGGCTATAGAAGTGAACAGTAATAAACGAACACCACTTGTGACCTGATTATTAACTGCACTTTGTATTGAGCTTTTCAAGTATCCATTTCCATAGATAAACATGAGAGATACTAATTTTCTTTCAAAGAGGCTTCAGCAATTAATTCACTTCCAACCTTTTTTGTGTTCCACTTAGTGAAGAGAATCTAGTGGTTTTGATCTAATGGTACTGTAGCCACAAACTCTATTTTTTTAAAGAAATTGTATCTCACTATTTCCGTCACAATAATTGTCATAATTAAGGAAACTGTAAGTTTGATCAATGTAGGACTGATATAGGTAATATAGGCTAAGCAAAAAATATAGTCTAGTATAGTCTCTTAATCTTAATAAAGTGAACTTTCAGTTGTCTAAGGAACCTAGTGGATGGGAATCCATGGAAAATTAATTTAAGGATAAAGAAAGAGAAGAGAGCTGGCAGCTACTTAAAGACCTTTTTCTCAGCAAACAAGACCTCTTGATTCTCATTTGCAAAAACACAGACAAGGAAGGCAGGAGTTCAGCATGGCTAAAGACCTGCTGGTCAAACGGAAACACAAGATCTGAACTGAAACACGAGTCCCTAAATCTCAAGGCAGTGGCTGGGAGAATGAAGTCCAACTCGTCATAGGAGATCAGGTTCACACAATCACAGAACGGTACAGGTTGGAAGGGATTCTTAAAGATCATCCAGTCCAACTCTCCTGCTCAAGCAAGTCCACCTGGATCAGATAACACAGGAATGTATCCAGATGGGTTTTGAAAATGTCCAGAGAAGGAAACTCCGCAACCTCCCTGGGCAGCCTGTGCCAGGGCTCCCTCACTATCAAAGTGAAATAATTTTTCCTTTTGTTTAAACGTAATTTTTTGTATTCCACCTTTTTTTCATTACCCCTTGTCCTGTCACTGGACACTACAGAAAAAAGTGAAGCCCAAACCTCCTGAAATCCATTATTTAGATATTTGTAAATATTAATGAGATCCCCCAGGAATCTCTTCTTACTTAAACTAAACAGCTCTTCCTCATAAGAAAGACGCTCCAGTCCCCTGATCATCTGTGCTGCAGTCTCTTCAGAAGCAGAACAAGACTGGCACCAGAACCAATCCCTGTGGAACTCCACTGGCCACAGGCTTCCAGCTCGATTCTATCCCATTGACCACCACCCTCTGAACTCTGTCAATCAGCCAGCTCTCGATCCACCTCACCATCCACTCATCCAAGCTTTGCTTGATATTTCTGATGAGGATGTTGTGGGAGATAGTGTCAAAAGCCTGGCTGAAGTCAAGGTAGGTGACATCCGCTGCTCTCCCCTCATCTAGCCAGTGAGTTCTGCCCTCATAGAAGGCTATAAGGTTGATAAAACAGGATTTCCCGTTGGTGAATCCATGTTGAGTTCCCCTGATAACCGTCTTTTCCTTCATATGTTTAGTAACAACGTTGAAGATGAGTTGTTCCATCCCTTTTCCAGGGATGGAGGTGAGGCTGACTGGTCTGTAATTTCCTGGGTCCTCCTTCCTGCTCTTTTTGAAGACAGTGGGCTCACTTTCTCCCTGATCTTTCTTTTGCTGCTGGTATACCTGAAAAACTCCTTCTTATTGTCTTTTACTTTCCTGGCCAATTTTCATTCTTAAAGGGCTTTAACACTCCTGGTTGCACTCTTGCACGGTCTGGCAATGTTCCTGTACTCTTCCCACAGAACCAGGCTTTTTTTCTCATAGATTTCTGTCTTCTTCCTGATTTGTCCTAACAGCTCTTTGTTCATCCATGGAGGCTTCCTGATTCCTTTTCCAGCTTTTCTACTTGTGAGGACACACTGATCTTGGGCTTGGAGGAAGTGGTGCCCAACACTCTTGGGCACTTTACCATCTAGGATCCTATCCCACGAATTTCCTCCGAGCAGATCTGTGAAGAGGCCAAAGTCAGCTTGATTGAAGTCCAGGCCCTTAATCCTGCTTGGTTTCCTACTTCTTCCATACAGGATCTTGAACTCCACTATCTCATAGTCACTGCAGCCAAGGTTGCCTCCAACCTTCACATCCTCAACTAGACCTTCTTTATTTGTCAGCACAAGGTCTAGCAGCACAACTCTCCTCAGCAGCACAACCCTCCGTGTTGGTTCCTTGACCACTTGTAACAGGAAGTTTTCATTAGCATTCTGTAGGATCCTCCTGGACTGTATGCGCTTGGCTGTGTGGATTTACCAGTGAATATCAGGGTGGTTGAAATCCCCCATGAGGACCAGGGTTTGTGACTGTGAAGCACCTCTCAGCTGTTCATAGAAGACCTCATCCACTTCGTGATGAGTTGGTGTATAGTAAACTGCCACAACAGTATCACCTACTTTACCTTGCCCTTTAATTTTCACCCATAAACATGCAATCCACCTTTTATTCTCATCCAGGCAGAGCTGAATGCACTGTAATTGCTCTCTCACATAGAGAGAAACTCTACCTTCTCGCTTTGTTGGCCTGTCTTTCCTAACTATCACATAGCTATTCTTGGCTGTGCTCCAGTCAAGTGAACTGTCCCACCATGTCTGTGTAACAGCAGTGAGATCACAGCCCTGCATCCACACTTGCATCTCCAGTTCCTCCTGCTTATTCCTCAGGCTGTGGGCATTGGTATACGGGCAATGCAGGGGCTTACTTGAACACCCAGGTTTCACTGGATGGAAGATTGCTTCTTCAGGATCACTTGAGAACCTGAATATATACAATTCAATCAGAGGTGATGAGATGCATCCATTTCTCTTAAGGGACCTGGCAGTCCCCTTAGTGGCTAAGCTGATCTCCATCATATTTGAAAATTTGTGGCAGTCAGACAAATTCCCAATGACTGGAAAGTCTCTTTAATTGTCCTTTCCAACCCAGGCAATTCTAAGATTGATCATTTTATTCTATAGAATTTATTTAAGTGTTTTATTCCATATATACATTTTGATAGATATGTAAGTATATGCCAGTGAAAAGTATTTTTATTATTTTGTTCTGTTGAAGATTATTTCATCCTTTTCTGTACTCTCAGCATAATTAACAAGTGAGAATCTGCCCACGCTACACCAACAGAGAACAGAATAACACAGCTTTAGAAGAATTTCAACACCTGACTTTTCTACTAAGAAAGGAATTGAAATGATAGAATTTTGCAATCTATTCTCCAACTTCATCCAATTAATTTACATAATTTAAATTAACAAGTCTTTAAAAAGCATATTCTTCCACAGCTCTTGGTAGGTGTCAGTCTCTTAACACAATATAAAAACAATCTTGGGTCATTAATTTCAAGAAAAGATAAATCATACTCGGGAACCATGTCACTAACAATCAGCACAATCAGCACTTACTGAGGTTGAAAAAAAAAAAATCTCTTTTTTTCTTTTTTTTTTTCTTTCCTTCACATAAGACGTGCATTTCTGGACAAAAATTCCTTCAGATAACTATTAAATGCTTTGAGTAATGATGAGTTGCTGGTGTTCCAAGGGAATGTGTGACATTATAATCTCTACATTTTCTTTGGTGAAAAAAAAAAGTCCTGAAAAACATGATTTAAAGAAAAAATCCATTTGTTCCCTCACACAACTCTGTATTCTACAAATGAGAGAAGTTGAGAACAGCTGGGGAAGGGAAAGAAAGAAAGAATGGGGGCATGTAAGCAATGAAATACATACACAGAAGCTAATAGAGACCATGTTCATCAACTACTGTACATCCTGCCACCTATTATCTTTTTCCCATCTGAAACGTTTAACTATTTTTTGAAGGAAAAAGAATGTGTTAAGACAAGTGGAAAGATAGGTAGGATTAATGTGTTCCTGTTTATGTCTCTCCACTTGTTTCGTATCTGGTATGCCTACTGAGCATTCTTTTCTAACTGTATGTTATTTCATCCAGATTATCATAACATCATGTCTGCTGTTTCTTCTCTGAAAGTATTGTACTTGTTTCTAGTCTTCCCCTTTTTCTTGTAGTTAAGTAAGACTGGAATGACTGAACCCTGTTATAAACCTTTAAAGATTGCTACGGTACAATTAAACATCTTACAGTGACTTAATGGTATATTGCTTGATTTTCATTTAGAGTAACATTTTGCACTGCCAGAGCTGTGTGAGAAATCCTCAGTGTGAGATGCAGCTTCATACATCTTCCCTCATTGATTAATGTGAATTATAGATAAAATTGAATTTTCTGCTTTGCAATTGTCAAAGTCCAATATAACTATATTATAGAGTAATGTAGCTTTACATTGGTTCCAATTCTGAAATAATGTGGTGTTTTGACTTCTGTAAAGATGATCAGTTAGATTCAAAAACTCCTCATTTTAGTCTTGAAAAACTTGATTTGCAGAAAGCTAACATTAAAAAAGCTCTGTAGTACTCTCTTCATGCTAAATTCGCTCAGGTATGGTCACTGGTGGCAGACAGTATGTAGCTGCTATCTGTAAGCAAATTTTAAAAGCTCCTAGAAAATCTATGTATGTGTTTGGGAAGTCCATTCCTGAGTTATTGCATTAAAAAAATGAAGCTTCTTCTATAGAAGAAGGAAATCAAAAAAAGAGTTCTGTCAGTCTATAGATTCGTAAAAGTGATAATAAGATATTCAGACACCCTTCCATTATTGCAATACTAGTAGAATCAATGGAACTATCATGTGTTTGTGGTCACACAAATGAGGTCTTCTAAACCTAAAAAACAAAGCAGGAAATGTCAAGCAAAGTAAACGTGGTTTTTTCATGAGAAAAATGAATTTTTCAATGCTGTTTGATGTTTTACAAAATCTAAAACTTTCGCAATTGTATTTGTAATTATTAAAAAACATCATACTTGTCCTTCAAAGAGGGATATAAAGATACATCTTGGCATTCAGTTCAGAGGTTACCAAATGCAGTGACCTTCTACTTTGCTTTCTTTTATGTGAAATCCAGAAAACTGACAGTTTGGTTTTGCTCACAAAAAGCTGATGAGAACATTACAGAGACTGTGACTAGTAAAGCAAAAATCACACACTCACTGCTGAAGCAGGTCTCTCAGAAGCTGAAGTAGTGGCTGCAGCCTGGCATATGGGAAGCACACATTAAATGTATGGACTGTAATGTGCCAAAGAAGAGGCAGATTGCAGAGAAGTCAGTAAATTTTGCCAAGAACCATCTTCTGTTGCCTGCCCTTGTCATGCTTTGGCTTTACCCAGATCTCCTCTTATCATCAGAGTGAGAATGGCATTGAGCTTCCCACCAGGTTCTCTGGGGATCGGAATGTTCCTAGCTAGTGAACCTTCTGGCAGTAGATGAAGGCTGTAAGAGGACGAAAGGGAAATCAGCATGCTATGGCAGCAGATAGGAGAAACACTAATCCTGAGCTTGGTATAAAAAGTAAGGGCAAAAGCGACTGTAGAATCTAATAAGATTGATCTTACCGCATGGAGCTGAAAGTTAACACTCCTCACCTCTATCTCTTAGCTTTATATTATCATTACTAAAATCTGATATTTACAGCACCTGACATAAAAAATTCTAACTAATCTAATCTGGGAGTAAGAGTTTCCAATCTTTTTCATATTCCTTCTTTTATCACACAATGTGCTACCACTACTTTGTTGAACAGCAATATAGTATGGATTTTTATAATGATTTGTGATTTTTGCAACATTCTAAACTATTACAAACATTACTTTTAACTTCATGTTTTACAGCATGTACTTTTGTTAATACACAGAATTAACTATATTTTTTAGCAGAATATATAGACACTTTAGGACAAGGGATAAAATAGGACAAGAGGTAATGACTTTAAACTGAAAAATGGTAGATTAGGATTAGATACAAGGAAGAAGTTCTTTACTCTGAAGATAGTGAGGCACTAGAACAGGTTGCCCAGAGATGTTGTGAGTGCCCTGTTCATGGAATTTTTCATTAGAGTGGATGAGGAAAATAATAAAACATCTATAAAGGGGAAAGAAAACATATGTAGGAATGATAAATTTTATTACTAGAATGGATTAATTGAAATTCCATTACAGGGAAATAAAAGAGAGTGTTTTTATACCCATTTGAATTTTTGGTACAAAACTATGTTTTCAGGAAACAGACATTTTCTATACTGTGCCTGAATGGCACTTTTTTTTTAAACTAAATAAACTGAATAGTACATCTCTGATAAGATCCAAATTCCATGTTACTTACTTTGGCCATCTCTTGCAACGAAGTTAATGAGCACTAGCACAGCATACAGCTATATGTGATACTGAATGTGATCTCCTGTTTTCTTCTGACCATTTCTGCTTTCTAATGTAACCATTCCAATTATAGGGAGCAAATACGCTGTCAGATAAAAGACAAACATATTTGAAAGTCTGTTTGAAGGCACACAGACTAATTCTGATTTCCAAAAGGAATGGCAAGCAATGAGCTGAAAAGGCTTCTTTCCAGACACATAAGATCAGGGGCATCTGCACTGTGAGGTATTTGGTATCTGCCACAGGAAAGGGCTGTTGCTATGGTGCTACAAAACGTTGCTTTTCTATTGAGAATTAAAATGGTCCCTTCTTCCTGCTTCTGCAACTACAGAGAATGCAGTAGCTTAGTCACCACTGGATAGTGACAGATCATTCAAGGCAGAGAGAAATCTATATTCTTGACTTGTCTTTTCGAAAATGCTGGAATGAATGAATGGTCTTACTAGTAAAGAGAAACAAGAAATGATGAAAGAAAGATGGCTTGGAAATCAGAACTTGATTAGCCTTGAAAATATAAGTACAAAATTAGAGAGACAAAATGAAGTAATTCAATCAGTTGCCGCTTCCATATTGAAACAAGACACCATGGTCACAGTCATGGATGAATATGTCTGCTATTGATTTCTCAGAGAGCCTAGAGGAATGGAGAAAGTGGTGAGCAATCAGTGTATCTGCTCTTCTCAGAACTGATCCTCAGTTATTTTAAGTCTCCTAGTACAAGGTGGCCTTAAAAATAATTGCAATGGTAAGTGGAGATTCCCTCTGCCTAAGTGCAAGATTTCTGTATGGCTTAGTTGTATCTTCGGTATAGATCAACATCTTGGTCTTTGGTGAATGTCTGTCTCTGCACTGATGAATCTTACCTGTCAAAACAGCACTACGCACCCAAGAGTAAGTAGAAGGATAAAACTATGTCAATAAGATTAGAAGGCAGCCTTGTATCTTCAACGTGTGAATAGATAGGAAATCAATCCAGTTCAAGATCCGGACCAGCCCTTGAATTTGACTATTTGAAGTTATAAATTACTTTGCCACTAGCAAGATGATGCAAAGCTTTCAAGATTTGAGTGAGTCAAAATGACAGTTCTCTGAATGAAGCTTTCCCAAGTAGCTCTCCATGTCTCCATCATATTGCATAAATATTCCTGATCTGGACTCATCCTTCTGCACTTACTTTTCAGTCATAACCACTGATAAAATACATTTAAGGCACATTCAACCTGTGTAACAGTATATACATTACAATAAATCCTTATCTTTCACGTGATACAAGCACTAGGAGCCAAACATGTTTTCCATTGTTTTTCTATATATAATTTTTTGATGATGAAAAACCAAACAAGAGAAGGACTTTTTCTTTGGTAGAGAATGGGAGAAATCAGCTACAGCTCAGCTGATAAAAATTGATTTTCACCTCCCTGAATTACTCCCCAGTGAAACTATCATTGTAGCTTATCCTCAGTATTACTGGTGACATCAATACAGTGAATAATGTCCTGCTTAGTGGCAACTCATGCTGAAAACACCATTTTAAATGAAAAAAATGAAAGGAAAATACTTACATATACCTGACCTTCTAATTAATTATCACAAAATTATTGCAGTGATCACCTCTTTAGTTCTTTGTTTATACTTATATGTGAATATGTAATAAGTTGTCCAATCTTTTTTTCCATAAGGTAATGATACCTTCAGTAACCCATTTATACTTCCTTTTATCTCTGAATTCTTAATAGCTTACCTTCCCATAGTTTGGTTTTCATTTTACTGACCTTGAATTCCTGCCTTAGTTAACCTTCAAGCAGTCCAAACTGAGAAGAAATGTAACAAAACATTTTTCTAGGGTCTTTTCATCCCTCAGCTTCTATTTTGTAGTGAGTAGAACAAGAGAAGGAAGAGACCATAGAAAAGTGACAGCAAGACATCAGGAGAAAAAACAGAGTAGAAAAAAAAAAATTTGAAGGGTGATAACAGACATTAATATGAAGGGAACTCCATAGAACAGATAGAGGAAAGTAAATGGGACAGAAACTGAAGTTATGAGAATAAAAGTCACATAAAAATTATTCTACTGTCTTCATATACTACCTTGTATATCTTCTTTTGCTGCATTTGCTTCCACTTCTGAAAGACTTTCTCAGAATCATTCTAAATATACTATTTACTGGCATGGTAAGAATGTATGATTGATGTTTAGAGGTATGAATGAATTTTCATCCTTCAAAATTCATTAGAAACAGGACAGATCAGCTCTTCTCTTCATGAAAATTATAATGACTATTGACTATTCTGTTACCTACCTTTGAAAACATGATATGCTATTTTTATGATGGAATGTCTGGAAATAAAATATAAACTATTTCTATTTCTCTTTTTCTGTGGGTCATCTTGTGTCTCAGATGAGACTATATGTAGTTATCTCCTAGATAACCATTTTTAAATTTCAAAATGACCTTCAGATACTGTGCTTGTTTAAGTAGAGGAGATCACATAAATGTTCTCCAAATACTATTTTTTTCATATATAAAATAGATAAGGGAAAAATTTTATGTATGTAGTTGCCTGATTGATTGGTTGTTAACACTAGGCAACTCATAGTCATTCAAACATTTTTACACAAACCATTATATTGAGCAGGGTTTTTCATAGCTAATCCATCACTCACATTGAATCGCAGGAGTCTAGTATAATTTCATAGAATCATAGAATGCTGGAATGGTAGGGGTTGGAAGGGACCTTTGGAGATCATCTAGGCCAAATCCCCATGTAGAATCAGGTCAACCTAGATCACTTTTGGGTCTTAGTAAATCGTAAGGACTAGTTCTGACATGAAAACCTCAACACATCTGAAGGACATGTAAAGGGACATTTAACAACTGTTTGAGATATTTTGGAAGCTTGGGTTTGGATTTGATATTCAGAAATCTGCAAAGGCTTAGAGAAAAATCTGTTGTTTTTTCTAAACCTCTGACTTCCTGTTGCAAGAATGATCAAATTATGTGAGTATAACATCAAAATACTCCAAGTCTTTTTAATAGTTCAAAAAACAAGCACTGATTCATGGATAACAAACAGACAAACTCACTCCATAGTTACTTGTCTAGAGAGTTCTTCACAATTCCATGCAAAGTAGAAACTGATGTTTTCCTGGTAATAGGTCTCTCTCTTGTCAAGGAGAAAGAACAATGTTGGCAGCCCCTATTTATTGCTATTTGTTCAGAAAAGATAAATGATTAATTTCTGTCTTTTCTTTAATCAGACAGATAGTCCAATGTTACCATATCTTTGACACGTCTGAAAAATGTAAAGAAAGCATTTTTAAGTATGTAGTGTGAGTACAAGAAACAAATTTTAATACTATGGAATCCACAAAGCCACCAGAGTTAGCACTGAAAGTTAGATTAATTATGATAGAATCATAGAATGGTAGGGGTTAGAAGGAACCTTTAGAGATCATCTAGTCCAAACCCCCTACAGAAGCAAGTTCGCCTAGATCAGATCACATAGGAACATGGTCCAAGGAAAGAGACTCCACAGACCTTTGGGGCAGCCTGTTCCACTGCTCCATCACCCTCACAGTAAAATAGTTTTTTCTTATGTTTAAATGGAACTTTTTTTGTTCCAGCTTCATCCCATTACCCCTTGTCCTGTTTCTAGCTACTATAGAAAAAAGGGATGTCCCAACCTCCTGACACCCAGTCTTTAGATATTTGTAAATATTAATGAGATTCCCCCCTCAGTCTCCTCTTCTCTAGACTAAACAGCCCCAGTTCTCACAGCCTTTCCTCATAAGGAAGGTGCTCCAGTTCCCTGAAATTTCTGTATTTTTAGATATTCTCAGTTTTGGGAAAGTGCAATGCAAGGAAAGTTATAGTTGCAAAAACAGTTTCTAATTAGTTCTTTTTGGAGTGATAAGATGATAATGTAAACACTTGACCATTCCATCTCTCATTTCATAGATAGCCAGAAACTAACAAGATGAACTTTAAGATCCCTTCCAACCCAGTCCAATCCATTCCATAATTCCATGAATTATTTTTCCTTTAAATGTACTGCAGTTTAGGGCTAGCTTGCACTTCCTTTGTCTGTGTTTTCTTAGACCAAAATAGGACACTGGATTGCATTTTACTCTGGTTTGAGGTAACTTAAGCCTCTTTTTGCAAATGTGAAATAAAATATGGGAAATATATCATATAAATTACATTAGTAAATGAAACAAGAGGATGAGACGGAAATATTAATTGAGCAGGATTCTTCTTAAACAATCTTTTCCTCCTCTTATTAGATAACATTATTTACAATAATTTATTCCCCGTTAATTGTATTTGTATAATTATTTTGTGGCCCAAAGAGATTCAAGAAGCTCTGTTTTAAAACAACATATATTTTAAATTAAACCAGGTGGGTTTTTTTTGGTAACAGTATACTTAAAAGCTTGAGTTGAATTTTGTCAAAGCCTTGAATCAGTCAGCATTCTTAACTTTGCCATTTTGATTATAGTATGTTCTCATTGCTGAAATTAGCTCATCTGAGAAACATGGTTGGGATGAAAAAATGTGATACTTGTTATGTTATCTACAGTATTACTGTTTAGTACATGACACCAATATCTTTCTTCAAATACAAGACATAATATAAGGCAAAATTCCTTTCCACAGGAGCTTGGAAACTGGCTGGCAGAGCTAACTTCTTACACCCATGAAGAATATCTATAAAGCATTGGATGTAGAGAAAAAAATGATTATGGTTCTACCTAAAACCATAATCAGAAAATGTCATGTAAAATGCCTAAAACCATATTGACTGAAACACACGTTTACCTGTGTGATGAGAGCAATTTAAAGTCTCTCATGTAATAATGTCTGGTTTATTGTCTATGGAACATTTTAATAAAATATGAAATGAAATGAAATAGAAACATCTCCCTTAATAGCTTCCTATCATATGGCAACCTACCTGCCTATTTACTACTGTCTAATCAGTGATTTAACCTTGTACTGCACTTTTATGATGCTTCCCTGCTGGGTCTATTGCCCATTTCAGAGTGTAAAATCATGTTATGTTTTTTTATTGCTCTCAGCTATCCTATCTCCCTTTTCTCTGCTAGACTGTTTTGTACAGTATCATGGTGATATCAGATCAAGCTTCTGTAGAACAAACTCTTATTTTCTCTTTTAGCATCTCTTTGTCATCTGACGTAAGCCACTTTGAAATGTTCTTAATCCTCTTTATAGTGTTTCTCTATGTACTGCACAAATCCTTTGGCTACTCAAACTGTTCGAGAGAAGGAATTAAACTTGCCATGGACTGAGGTAAATTCTGTGCTTTAGGGGTAGTATTCTGGCATCCGTCTTTCCGAGACATGTCCATGGCTTTGTGACTCACTTTGACTAACAATTCTAGATTTCTCTCTGCACAGATGCCATGATTTTGTCCAGCATGGGACAAAGAGCCACAACGGTGCTCTCTCACTCCTCCCTCTCCCAGCAGAACGGGGACGGGAACCGGAGAAAAGGGAAAAACCTGCGTAGGTTGAAATAAGAACAGTTTAATAGAACAGTAAGAAGAAGAAATAAATTAAGGGTTAAAAAAAACCCCAAAACAAATTAAAAAATCAACCAACCAACCAAACACCAGTTATAACAGTAAATGAGAGGACATACAAAAGTATTGGTGTGTGCTGCAGTTGCTTACCACCCAAGACCTGACACAACTGCTCCAGACTGGCAGCTGAACCTGCGGTTCCCCAGGACCCCTCCCAGCAGCTCCCCATTGATATGTACTGGGCAGGACTCAGGATGGCATTGAATACCTGCTGGCCAGCCTGGGTCAGCTACCCATGCTGTACCCCTTCCCACTTCCTCATCAAAGTTAACCCTATCCTAGCCCAAACCAGGACAAGAGAAGAAAGAAAAAACAACTTCCACCGAACAACTTCCATTAGTGTACAAAAATATTTGTTTTCCACAACAGACTCACTTTTGATCACTGTACAGAATCTTCTAAATTTAATGAAGCGGATTATTAATGATATTTAATTTTGGAATGCTCCAATTTTTCATTAAATTTTATCAGCTTGAAAGAATGTATTGTGACCGTTTCAGTAAAATCTTATAGTATTTTGATTAAAAGATATAGTTTAAGCTTAATTTGTGTTCAATGTTATGTGTATAATCTTTGCATAGTGTTTTGTGTTTCTTTAGCTCAGTTCCACCACTGTAAAATGCTGCTTTCTGTGATTATTATAGATTCTTCAAGAACTACATTGCCTTACTAGGTGTTTATAAGCAAAGGACAAGGGGATTTTGAAAAGAGAATTTCATCTCGGAAACTCATATTGACTGAAGCTTCAGCAACACTTTGAATCACTATATCTATAGTCTCATATTTTCTTTTTCCCTGCCTTTGGGGATTTTCTTTGGACTTATCCTTTTTTGTAGGTGAATCCTTGCACAATTTTCTTTGACAGAAGGCATGTATCTGAATAACACAAACAAATATCTCCTTGTTTGCAGAGAAACTGTTTGAGATTGCACTCATAGTCTATATTTCTTTACCTAAAAACTAAACAAAAAACATTCCTCTGACACTGTGGGACATAACTTCTGTGACAGTAGAATTTAAGGTATTCTAAAACTTGATGCCTTAAGTCAGGTTTAAATCTATTCTTATAAGCCTAGAATGGACAACAAGGTTTTGACCAGGCTGTTTTACAATCAGAACAGTAATCAAGGTAAATATCAGCAGCATAATGTCATTGCAAAATTGAAAAAAAAAAAAAGATAAAATGGACTTTTTGAGAATTGTTTCTGTTTTTTGATAAATAATTCCTCTTTTTTTTCAAAGTATAACTGTTACAAATATTAAATATGTATTTATATCATTAAAATAGAAATAAAAATCAGTTGATGTTGCAAGAAAGAATATTGCATTCTGCACAAATTTCAACAAAATGATCAGGTAGAAACAATCTTTGTTAGCAAATGACATCTATAAGTTTTGTCATCTCTTGATAGCAGAATGTAACAATGTGAAAAATCATATGTATATGAGAACAGACCACTTACAAGCACAAGTTTCAAACTGAGAAAAAAGAAAGATTCTCCACATAAACTTGGAATCTGTACCTAGTTCCAGTGCAATGGCAGAGAATGGTAAAACATTCATTTATTGTCACATTAACAGGATTTGTTCTTTAAGCCTTTTGTTTTAGCTGTAGATGTAGCAATCGGTCACTTCATAGAATCATAGAATGGTAGGAGTTGGAAGGGACCTTTGGAGATCATCTAGTCCAATTCCCCTGCAGAAGCAGGTTCACCTATATCAGGTTGCATAGGAATGTGTCCAGGTGGGTCTTGAAGACCTCCAAGGAAGGAGACTCCACCACCCCTCTGGGCAGCCTGTGCCGCTGCTCCATCACCCTCACAGTAAAATAGTTTTTTCTTATGTTTAAATGGAACTTTTTGTGTTCCAGCTTCATCCCATTACCCCTTGTCCTGTTGCTAGATACCATAGGAAAAAGGGATGCCCCAACCTCTGGACACCCACTATTTAGATGTTTGTAAATATTAATAAGATCCCCCATCAGTCTCCTCTTTTCTAGACTAAACAGCCCCAGTTCCCACAGCCTTTCCTTGTATGAAAAATATCCCAGTCCCCTGATCATCTTGGTGGCCCTGCACTGGACTCTCTCGAGCAGTTCTCTGTCCCTCTTGAGCTGAGGAGGTCAGAACTGCACACAGTACTCCAGATGAGGCCTCACCAGGGCTGAGGAGAGGGGGAGCAGAACCTCCCTCTACCTGCTGGCCACACTCTTGTTCCCAGGATGCCATTGGCCTTCTTGGCCATGAGGGCACATTGCTGGCTCATGTTCAGTTTATTATCAGCCAGAATTCCCAGAGCTGCTCTTCCGCAGTTCAATCCGCAGCCTGTACTGGTGCACGGGATTATTCCTCTCCAGATGCAGGACTCTGCATTATGTACTGCAGCATTATTTTGTCAATTTTTCAATAATTTTATATAATCTGCTCGTTTTGCAGCAATGCGGGTATATTGGTCAGAAGTATGAAATGTTGGTGTCTTTAATCAAAATCACAAAACCGAATTGTCTTATGAATATTGAAACATTCAGTGAAATCAGTATGTGTTCATTTATTATTTGATAAAAAAGAAGCCAGATTCATAACAAATACCAGATATTTTAACAATCACATGTGTTTTACAGCTAGTATTATTAATTAATTAATTAATCTATTAATTAATTTAACACCAATTTCAGATCATCTTGGTATACTGAAATAGATATATTTTTGCAATATAAAGTTGTGATTAGTTTATTTTCTCTGTGTATACTAAGTTTCTTTTGTTTATTTTTCTACAATCCTGAAACATTTTTATGAAGTCTATCTTCAGCTGTATTTTAGCATTATTTTTAACAACCTTCTTCAACAAGATTAGCAGCTGTATTATACAGTGCTTTTTTGTATTTTGTACTACTAACAACGTATGTTTCATACTGTTTAATGGCATAACCAGCTATTTGAAATTATGCCTAATGTAGAGCAAGCTTTCCTTTAAACAAAAGATAATTGTGCACTGAATCTGCTGGCTTTCTGTTATGCAGCAAACCCATGTTTCCGAATTTGTATTACCCAAGATATTTAGAATGTTGTTCACAAGGTGGAAATGGCACTTTTTTTCTTTTTTTTAGTTTTAGATATGTAAATACAAATTTCATGGGAAGCCCAATAATAAACCTCCACTCTTTTTATCTTTTAAGACAACCATATACAAAGCATAATGGAATTTTTACAGCTGCCTCTGATGATTGCTATAAATACAAAAGTAGAAGCTTGGATGAAATAAAAAAAAAAGTTCCAATGTGTGAATCAGTCTTTTTATCTTATAATCATTAGCTTTTCTGCTGTCTGCAGTGAATCTGGGTTGATAATGGTATACGACAGATAGTCTTTGTTTGAGACTTCCAACAGAAATTAGTTCAGTAATTTCCAAAAGAGGAGAAGGGAGAAAGACTTCCATGTCATTATATTCAGAACAATTATGACTGCTTCACTCTAAAGCTCTTTCAGCTCCTGGTTTACAAACTGAGATTTGAAATTGGAAAACTAAGTAGTCTGACTGACTTGCATTGATAATTTGGAGAAACTGGTAATAACTCTGTCATCACTGCCAGAAGACAATAAACTTACATTGTACTTTAGGTCTTCAAAAAATGTAATTGAAAAGAGAAGGAAAAAACAAAAGGTACTTTGTCACCTAAATTATTGACTGTTCTGTAACTTACAAAGGTGAATCTCAATTGAAAAAAAAATCAACACTATCACATCAAATGAAAACCATATTGATTAGCACTTTATTGCTCTCTACAGCTTCCTGAGGAGGAGAAATGGAAAAGGAAATGCTGATCTCAATTCTCTAGGATACAGTGATAGAATGAATAGGAATGGTTCAAAGCTAACTAAACATTAGGAAGCATTTCTTTACTAAGAAGAAGGCTTCTAAGAAGCAGGCTTCTTAGAGTGGTGATTGATGCCCCAACCCTGATAGTGTTTAAAACGCATTTAGACAATGCCCTTAATAATATGCTGAAATTTTTGGTCAGCCCTGAAGTGGTGAGACAATTGGACTTGATTCAAGAAAGGGGCAAAACTAGACTCAATATAGATAAGCTTGGGGGCAACTTGCCAGAGTTTGAAGAATGTTCTGCTGCTTACATCCTTTGACCTGTCTTCTCAGCAGAAGCAGGAGATGGAGATCTTTGTGGTAGCAGGGAGGCAAGGGTTAAAACACAGAAACCCCTGAGAAAGGTCATGGAGGGGTTATAACTTCCTGCCCCAGGAGAGATGGCTGGATCAGTAACCCATCTGAAGTGCATCTACACCAAAGCAAGCAACTTGAGTAAAAAATAGGAGGAGCTGGCAGCCACTATGCACCAAAGGAAGTATGACATAGTTGCCGTTAAGGAAATGTGGTCAGATGAGACACATGACTGGAGTGGTGCACTGGATAGCTACAGAGTCTTCAGAAGGGACAGGCAAGGAAAGAGAGGCATTCACCTCTATGTTAGTCTAGACTAGAGGTGAAAGATGGTAATGATAGAGTTGAGTGTTTATGGGTGAGCATTAGGGGAACAGACAGTAAGGCTGATGTCAGAATCAGAGCCTGTTGCAGACCACTTAACCAGGATGAAGTGGTATGTGAAATATTCTGTAGGCAGCTGGAAAAAGTCCTGAGATCACTAGCCCTCATTCTTATGGGGAACTTCAACTTACCACTTGTGTGTTGGAAATGCAAAAGAGAAGAAAGGAAGAAGTCTAGGAGGTTGTCCTGGTTTAGGCCCATCTAGGCACAAAAGACCTTGACCAGTCTTAAGTATCACAGATTTTTTTTTTTTTTTTTTAAGATTCTACACATTTTTTATTTTTTAGAATGAAGTCTATTTGACTTTTAAGTTTATCATAGAATCATAGAATGCTAGGGGTTGGAAGAGACCTTTACAGATCATCTAGTCCAAAACCCCTGCAGAAGCAGGCCCACCTAGATCAGGTCGCATAGGAACATGTCCAGGCAGGTCTTGAAGACCTCCAAGGAAGGAGACTCTAGAATCCCTCTGGGCAAACTGTTCCACTGCTCCCTCACCCTCACAGTAAAATAGTTTTTTCTTATGTTTAAATGGAACTTTTTGTGTTCCAGCTTCATCCCATTACCCCTTGTCCTGTTGCTAGATACCATAGGAAAAAGGGATGCCCCAACCTCCAGACACCCACCATTTAGATATTTGTAAATATTAATGAGATTCTCCCTGTCTCCTCTTTTCTAGACTAAACAGCCCCAGTTCCTTCAGCCTTTCCTCATATGAAAGATGTTCCAGTCCCCTGATCATCTTGGTGGCCCTGCACTGGACTCTCTCCAGAAGTTCTCTGTCCCTCTTGAGCTGAGAAGCCTAGAACTGAACACAGTACTCCAGACTAGAGTAGGAGCAGAAACTCTCTTTACCTTAGCTACATTCTTCTTAATGCATCCTAGGATGCCATTGGCCTTCTTGGCCATTTCTTGCTGGCTGATGTTAATTTATTATCAATCAGGACTCTCATGTCTCTGCAGAGCTGCTCTCCAGCAATTCAGCCCCCAGCCTGTACGGGTGCATGGGGTTGCATGGTCACAGAGAGAACACACAAGACTACCCAACTTGGGGAAGAAAACTTAATATGCCTCTAACCAGAGCAAAACAAACAGAAATATACAACAGAAAAGCAATACAGAGTAGAGTGAATGACAGAAGTGTAACCAGCCCTTTAAGATCCCCTTTCTATTGTCTGGCTTGTCTCTTCCCTGGCTCAGAGCCCTGATCCCGGTGTCATTACCTGCATAAATGGCACTGGGGACAGGGAACAAGGACTGCAGTTGGTCTTTTCTTGGTATCTCTTTTTGCTTATCTCACACCTGAAGAAAAGTACTCCTTATCAGTCCTCCTTTGCTCCAGTGTGGAGTCCCTCATGCTCCAGGCAGCCCTGCATGGGCCACTCCTGCGGAGTACTGTAACTCCATTTTGTTTCCTCTGGGTTGGGGTCCAAATTACTCACCCTATCTGACTTGGAGTCTCTAACATTCAACCCCTCTGTCATTGGGTCTCTACTTCTTGCCGTGGGCTGCAGGGATATCTCTGGTCCAGCACTGATCTTTCTTTTCTTCTTTCCTAACTGCAGAGTCCACGTGGTCACCTCCATCTTGCCCTACCCTTC